>NC_053028.1:294514885-294560583 GCF_003073215.2 Triticum urartu
AATACCGAATACTTGCAAGAATAGAAATGCAAATTAAAACGGATCTACTAACCCATAATTTTTAAATGCAAATTATTTGAATATATTAAAAATCAAAAGCTTGCAAGAATAGAGATGGTCAGATGGAACATACCGAATATCAACAGCGCACTAAAGACAATCACGAGGCAAATGCCCTTTCCGAGACCTCATTGCAGTAAATGTTCCGAATAATATCATTATCATCAACGGACTTGAGTACCACCTGCTCATTGTAACTTGTAACACATGACTTGAACCATTCATTATTGATCTTGCTACGCAGTTTGCTCCCTGTTAAAAATAAGAAAACAGTTTTCTCTCTGTTACAGAACAAGGATTATAGGATCAGGAAAATCAGCTTTACCGACAAAATCTGATCTATATAACTTTAAAGTAGATACTTGGTTGCGGCTAAAATAGAATCAAGTGCTGCCGGCAGGTCCGGTCCTCGGATTTTAGGGGCCCAGGGCGAAACAAAAATCCAGGGCCTTTAGTATAAAGGTCTAAATAATAATCAATCTATGTAGACATAAATTTTGAGGCCAAAAAATAAGGGCATCCAAAATCATTAAGCATATCAAATAATAAAATCATCCGAGATGCAAATTAGTAAATTAGTAATGATAGTAACTATCTATCTCATCCAACAATTTCTTCTCAATGCATACTTTCGAGATGGCATGACAGTACTAAAATTGAAAAGGACAATTATTTTTGGAAATTAGCACAAAGCTATGATGATATTATCATCAGGAATCTGCCTCTCGCCTCTGGTTCATAAAACCTGCTAGGGCATACCTTATCTGGAATCTGCCTCTCACCTCTTGTTGTGGTGAACGGCGTTTATTATCACCTGGACGGCAGTGCTAACGACCTGATTGGTAAACCATAGAGATTAGAGAGGAGAAACAATCAGGCAAATCGTTGGACAAATCTAGAATCAAAAACGCATAGGTCACTGCTCGTTCGAAGGAAGAAAGATGAACAGCCAGATGTACGTACCTCATGGCGCTGACGTCCTAGACTCAGTCGAAATCAAATTAGGGTGCAGCGGTGCGAACACACCAGGAACCTAATTAGGGTGCGACGAGGACGACACGCTGGATTCTCATAGGGAAGGCTCCCCCAAACCATGGAAGCTGGCGTGGTCGCGCGGAGGACGGCGATGATAGCTGGATGAAGTGGGTGAGGTGGAGCTCCTCCACACGCGCACATGCCAACACCCGCCACCGCCTGCGATGATGACGACGCGCCGGCTCCTCATAGGGAATCCCCCAAATTATGGAATCTGGCGGGGTCACACGCAGGATGACGATGACGATGGGAGTAATTGGGGAAGGTGTAGCTTCACCATGGCCGAGTCGAGCGAAGGAGGCCGACGGTGGCGATTTTTGTGGAGAGAGAGAGATCCGATCGAAATCGAGGGAGGGTGACCACGTGGAGACGCGAAATCTACCCTGTGCCGCAGCGACGGTGTCTCCCGGAGTTCGGCGGAAGGGATTGAAACCGTCCTGCCCTGGAGACATGGCGACGGCGTTTCCCGGAGTTCGGCAGTGGGGGTGGCGTCTCCCTCTCGGATGGCAGCGACGAAGGGGTTGAGCGGCGGTGACGGAAGCTGCGTGTACGTAGGGATGATAGGGACGAATGACGGCGGCGGGCAAGTGCATCGAGGGAATGACGATTTGGGTGCGAGGGTTTCAGTTGGGAATAGTACGATTCAGTTTTATTTTCGTAGGTTAACCATCGTAGATTTTTTTTAGGACGATTTTCTGTCGATGAACCGTAGTGTTTCACAACGGGCCTGGTGGTACCATCCCGTTTTTTTGTCGCTCTTGAGGGTGGAAGGGGGGAATCGCTGGGTTGCGGGAGGTGAGACCGAGGACGAAAATTAACCGTCTCTGGTGGGACGAAAATTGACCGGCAGAGACTACCAACTGCTCCATTAGGAGTAGAGATCTAGCTTATTCTGCTAACACCGAGTCTAACACCGAGACAAACAAAAACGCCACCACCCACCTACCCACCCCACCTCCACCTCCCATCCCGCACACCCCAAATCTTGGCCGCCACCGCCCCGCCTCCTCCTCCTCCCGCCCGGCGTGGCCCTCCTCCCACCTGGCGCCACCCCGCCTCCTCCTCTCGCCCGGCGCGGCCCTCCTCCCCCCCGGCGCTGCCCCGCCTCATCCTCCTCCCGCCCGGCGCGGCCCTCCTTCCACCTGGTGCTGCCCTGCCTCCTCCTCCTCCCGGCCGGCGCGCTTCTGTCCCGCAGCGCCGCCGTGGCGATGGCCCCGCCCCACTCTAGCCACCTGGCGCCGCCCCACCTCCTCCTCCCGGTCGGCACGCCTCTGTCCCACAGCGCCGCCGTGGCGATGGCCCCGCCCCTGGTGTCACGGCAGCCAATATGCGCGGTGCCCCGGCGACCTCTTGCCCCGAGACGACCAGCGCGCCGCCACCTACAACCATCTCCGCGCGACACTGGCGCTCCTCTCCACCTCGTGCAATCACGCGCGTGGATCCCCTGCTACCCACGGTGGCCTCCCCGCCATGCCCCGCCTGCTTCAGATCCATGGTCAGCCCGGCTCCTGTCCGGCCTCCCCTACTCCGGCGAGCTCTCCTCCCCCTTGCTGTTGAGCCATGCAGTCCACTGTCACAGCCAAGGGACTTATCCATCCCAGGGGTGTCACAGGCATTTGGTTTAAAAAGATTCGAGGGGGTCCGCGATGAGGGATCTGAGGCAGCGACCACCCACCGTGCCCCAGCCCCGTGCAATACATCACCAGCACATCACTTCCTACCATAATATACCAGGACTTCTGCAGTAATATTACTTGAACTTCACAATGTATATTTTTCATTTTATTACTACTTGCTCTTTCATGCAATACATCACAAGAACCTCCTCTTATACTATACCAGGACTTCTGCAGTAATATTACTTGAACTTCTAGTGCATAATTTCTGTGAAACTTCAACAATAGAAGTTCAAGTAAGCTTCTCCTAAAATACTGTTTCAAAAGTGAAATAACATTATGCACATTGACATGACATAAGTTTTGCTTTGTTTAATTGACCTAGTCTAACTATTCATGAGCCTTACGCTCCTCCTAGTCTTTGGTGGTATTGGTTTTTGCTTGACATGTACCTCTTCCTCTTCATCGTCCTCTTTCTCTTCCTCTTCATCATCCTCTTCCTCTTCCTATTCATCGTCCTCTTCCTCTTCCTCTTCATCGTCCTCTTCCTCTTCCTCTTCGTCTTCTTCTTCTTCGATGGTGTCTTCCTCTTCGTCTTCGTCTTCATCTTCCACCACTATCTTGTTGCTGGCTCTAGGTTTTGCTTTTTGTTTCTTCTCTGGATTTTTGCTTGTCTTTTCAGCATCTGTGTGCTTCGGGCATGTTCTTGCATTATGTGGTTCATACTCCTTGCATACGCTACAAAGTCTGGTGCTTGCTTTATGTGGGTGTGGTCCCTTCTTTTGTTCTATAACTTTGGACTGTTGTTTTTGAGCTTTGGGTTGCTTGACCTCCTCGGCATTGTTTCTTTCCAAGAGTGTTGGACAGGTCATCTTGTTGTGTCCCGCAACCTGGTTGCACACACTACATTTCCTGTGTCCAAGTGGCACTTCATTCTCATCGAGCACGACGACTCTTCCTGTAGGTGGTGCCTTTATTTGAGCTCTCTTGTCACTTTTCTTTGCTGCAGAAATTTTCTTCCTACCCTTTGTTTCAGAATACAGCGGCAGTTTCATCGTCTCTTGCTATTGCCGCTCCATTGATTGGCCAACACCCTGCTTGCCTTGGTTGGCTTCAGCGGCGGCGTTGAGCATTTCAGCTGCATGATAATGAAGGTCATCTTGAATTTCAGTGTCCTCTTCAGCCATCCTTTCGTCAGCATCCGCTTTATTTGCTGAATGTATTGCATCAAGCTCTTCCACGAGCCTCTTGAGAACATAGTAGGCTCTGTCATATTGCTGGTCACATCTCGTCGTTTTCTTGTTAACCATCAAATTTAGCTGCAGCAAGATTTCTTGCTTCGATAGTCTTGAGCTGCCATCCGATGCAGTTGTGTTATAGTCCCTTGTATCAAAGGTTGGTTGTGATTTTGTAGTCTTTGTGTATCGTTTGAGGATATACTTGTTTGAAAATTTGTCAGGCTTTAGGTAGTCCAGTATGTTCATGATGTGAAGGCAGAACAGACCTGCATTTTGTGTTGAATGCAGAATACATAGTTTGTGAGCCAGCAATGAGTTTCATATATTTTGATATGATACTACTAGTTTAGCTATTTAATGAGTTTGTTTTTCCGCTCACCTGTGTGTGTCTAGAGCTTGCATTCACACTCGTATATTTCATTCTCTGGGTCAGCTACAACCTGGAATTCATGCTTTGACCAGGAAAATCTTTCTTCATAATCATGGCCAGGCTTGTTGTGGTAGTACACAAGGTACTTAGTGTGCTCTGTTGTACGCTTTACACGAAATAGCGTGGCGTTTCCCATCCTATTCCTCATCTCGGTGTACACGGCTCTCATGTACTTGATAGACATGTCTTCCTCGTAGCCGTAAGTTGTTTTTGTAATAGGATTGGTCTGCACATGTCAAAAAGTAAGATATTAGTCAAAGCAGAGTCATGGTTTTATTTTTTAAAATTCAAAGTGCACATGTTTGAAGGAAAATAGAACATGATGGGGGTGTCTTTTTTGTCATCATACCATGCTGGTCATTGTTTGCTCGTTCTCCTTCTGCATCCGAGTTTGTATGCAAGCATTTACCCGCCTAGCAAACTTGTGTAGGTTCTGGGCCCCCTTGACAAACCCTTTCTTGAGCACGTGATTCATGCTCTCGCTTCATTGTGTGGAAGTCATTCTAGCACAGAAAATGTTCTTGTAATATGCTGAAATCCACATCTTCCTATCACTCCACAGCTGCATCATCATCCGGCCGTTCTCCAGGTTGTACTTGTGTACGAGTTCAGCCCAGGCATCTTCAAACTCCGTTGGCATCAGCGGCCAGTTTAATATAGCTGTGAACTCCTCTTTCAATGTTTTATACTTTCTGTACAGCAACGCGAGGTATTCCCTGTACTTTTTCATGATGTGCCAACGGCATAGCTTGTGGACGGTGTTTGGAAATCATTGTGGTATAGCTTTCGCCATTGATGGGCACTGGTCTGCATGAATTAAAAAAATGAAACTTTCTTCTTTTTTGCACTGATGGTGAACTTATGTTGTACAAGTACTTGAACTTCACATCGAGCAGTATGGCTATCTAAGAATGCCACATGTATTTTTTTTACAGCAGTGTTGCTGAACTTCTGTGGTACCAGTGACTGAACTTCATAGGTAGCAGTAGGACTAACTAGTAGTGTCACACTCAAAAAATTTCTTAAAGCAGTGTTGTTGAACTTCTGTGGTACCAGTGCTTGAACTTCACATAAATAACTATATTATTCTGAACATGTTACATATATTTTTCTTACAGCTTTTGTCCTTGAACTTATGTATTCCTATATTTGAACTTGCTACCTCTTGAGCACTGTGTTGGATTTCCTTGAAGAGGAAAGGATGATGAAGCAAAGTAGCGTAAGTATTTCCCTCAGTTTTTGAGAACCAAGGTATCAATCCAGTAGGAGGCTGCACGCAAGTCCCTAGTACCTGCACAAAACAAATAACTCCTCGCAACTAACGCGATAAGGGGTTGTCAATCCTTTCACAGTCACTTACGATAGTGAGATCTGATAGATATGATAAGATAATATTTTTGGTATTTTTGTGATAAAGATGCAAAGTAAAATAAAAGCTAAGTAAAAAAGCAAAGGAAATAACTAAGTATTGGATGATTAATATGATGAAGATAGACCCGGGGGCCATAGGTTTCACTAGTGGCTTCTCTCAAGATCATAAGTATTTTACGGTGGGTGAACGAATTACTGTTGAGCAATTGACAGAAATGGGCATAGTTATGAGAATATCGAGGTATGATCATGTATATAGGCATCACGTCCGAGACAAGTAGACCGACTCCTGCCTGCATCTACTACTATTACTCCACTCATCGACCGCTATCCGGCATGCATCTAGAGTATTAAGTTCATGAAAACATAGTAACGCCTTATGCAAGATGACATGATGTAGAGGGATAAATTCATGCAATATGATAAATAAAAACCCATCTTGTTATCCTCGATGGCAACAATACAATACGTGCCTTGCTGCCCCTACTGTCACTGGGAAAGGACACCGCAAGATTGAACCCAAAGCTAAGCACTTTTCCCATTGCAAGAATGATCAATCTAGTAGGCCAAACCAAACTGATAATTCGAAGAGCCTTGCAAAGATAACCAATCGTACATAAAAGAATTCAGAGAAGATTCAAATATTGTTCATATATAATCTTGATCATAGACCCACAATTCATCGGTCTCAACAAACACACCGCAAAAAGAAGATTACATCGAATAGATCTCCACAAGAGAGGGGGAGAACTTTGTATTGAGATCCAAAAAGAGAGAAGAAGCCATCTAGATAATAACTATGGACCCGAAGGTCTGAGGTAAACTACTCACACTTCATCGGAGAGGCTATGGTGTTGATGTAGAAGCCCTCCGTGATGGATGCCCCCTCCGACGGAGCTCCGGAACAGGCCCCAAGATGGGATCTCATGGATACAGGAAGTTACGGCGGTGGAACTAGGGTTTTGGCTCCCTCTCTGACTGTTTGGGGGTACGTAGGTATATATAGCAGGAAGGAGTACGTCGGTGGAGCAACAGGGGGCCCACGAGGGTGGAGGGCGCGCCTGGGGGGGTAGGTGCGCCCCCTACCTCGTGGCCTCCTACTTTATTTCTTGACGTAGGGTCCAAGTCTCATGGATCATGTTCCGTGAGAAAATCACGTTCCCGAAGGTTTCATTCCGTTTGGACTCAGTTTGATATTCCTTTTCTTCGAAACCCTAAAATAGGCAAAAACAACAATTCCGGGCTGGGCCTCCAGTTAATAGGTTAGTCCCAAAAATAATATAAAAGTGGATAATAATGCCCAATAATGTTCAAAACAGTAGATAATATAGCATGTAGCAATCAAAAATTATAGATACGTTGGAGATGTATCAAGCATCCCCAAGCTTAATTCCTGCTCGTCCTCGAGTAGGTAAATGATAAAACAATTTTTTTGATGTGGAATGCTACTTGGCATAATTTTAATGTAATTCTTCTTAATTGTGGTATGAATATTCAGATCCGAAAGATTTAAGATAAAAGTTTAATATTGACATAAAAATAATAATACTTCAAGCATACTAACAAAGCAATCATGTCTTCTCAAAATAACATGGCTAAAGAAAGTTATCCCTACAAAATCATATAGTCTGGCTATGCTCTATCTTCACCACACAAAGTATTTAAATCATGCACAACCACGATGACAAGCCAAGCAATTGTTTCATACTTTTGACATTCTCAAACTTTTTCAATCTTCACGCAATACATGAGCGTGAGCCATGGATATAGCACTATAGGTGGAATAGAATGGTGGTTGTGGAGAAGACAAAAAGGGAGAAGATAGTCTCACATCAACTAGGCATATCAACGGGCTATGGAGATGCCCATCAATAGATATCAATGTGAGTGAGTAGGGATTGCCATGCAACGGATGCACTGGAGCTATAAGATATGAAAGCTCAAAAAGAAACTAAGTGGGTGTGCATCCAACTCGCTTGCTCACGAAGACCTAGGGCAATTTGAGGAAGCCCATCATTGGAATATACAAGCCAAGTTCTACAATGAAAAATTCCCACTAGTATATGAAAGTGACGAAATGAGAGACTCTCTATCATGAATATCATGGTGCTACTTTGAAGCACAAGTGTGGTAAAAGGATAGTAGCATTGTCCCTTCTCTCCTTTTCTCTCATTTTTTTATTTGGGCCTTTTCTCTTTTTTTATGGCCTCTTTTCTTTCTTTCTTTTTTATTGTTCGTCCGGAGTCTCATCCCGACTTGTGGGGGAATCATAGTCTCCATCATCCTTTCCTCACTGGGACAATGCTCCAATAATGATGATCATCACACTTTTATTTTCTTACAACTCAACAATTACAACTCGATACTTAGAACAAAATATGACTCTATGTGAATGCCTCCGGCGGTGTACCGGGATATGCAATGACTCATGAGTGACATGTATGAAAGAATTATGAATGGTGGCCTTGCCACAAATACGATGTCAACTACATGATCATGCTAAGCAATATGACAATGATGGAGTGTGTCATAATAAACGGAACGGTGGAAAGTTGCATGGCAATATATCTTGGAATGGATATGGAAATGCCATAATAGGTAGGTATGGTGGCTGTTTTGAGGAAGGTATATGGTGGGTGTATGATACCGGCGAAAGGTGCGCGGTATTAGAGAGGCTAGCAATGGTGGAAGGAAGAAAAGTGCGTATAATCCATGGACTCAACATTAGTCATAAGAACTCATATACTTATTGCAAAAATCTACAAGTTATCAAAGAAAAGTATTACGCGCATGCTCCTAGGGGGATAGATTGGTAGGAAAAGACCATCGCTCGTCCCCGACCGCCACTCATAAGGAAGACAATCAAAAAATAAATCATTCTCCGACTTCATCACATAACGGTTCACCATACGTGCATGCTACGGGAATCACAAACTTTAACACAAGTATTTCTAAAATTTACAACTACTCAACTAGCACAACTTTAATATCACCATCTTCATATCTCAAAACAATTATCAAGCATCAAACTTCTCATAGCATTCAACACACTCATAAGAAAGTTTTTATTATTCTTGAATACCAAGCATATTAGGATTTTAAGCAAATTACCATGCTATTTAAGACTCTAAAAATAATCTAAGTGAAGCATGAGAGATCAATAGTTTCTATAAAACAAATCCACCACCGTGCTCTAAAAAATATAAGTGAAGTACTAGAGCAAAACTATATAACTCAAATGATATAAGTGAAGCACATAGAGTATTCTAACAAATTCCAAATCATGTATGGCTCTCTCAAAAGGTTGTACAGCAAGGATGATTGTGTTAAACTAAAAAGCAAAGACTCATATCATACAAGACGCTCCAAGCAAAACACATATCATGTGGTGAATAAAAATATAGCTCCAAGTAAAGTTACCGATAGAAGTAGACGAAAGAGGGGATGCCTTCCGGGGCATCCCCAAGCTTTGGCTTTTAGGTGTCCTTATATTATCTTGGGGGTGCCATGGGAATCCCCAAGCTTAGGCTCTTGCCACTCCTTGTTCCATAATCCATCAAATCTTTACCCAAAACTTGAAAACTTCACAACACAAAACTTAAAGTAGAAAATCTCGTGAGCTCCGTTAGCGAAAGAAAACAAAAGACCACTTCAAGGTAATGTAATTAACTCATTTATTATTTATATTGGTGTTAAACCTACTGTATTCCAACTTCTCTATGGTTTATAAACTATTTTACTAGACATAGATTCATCAAAATAAGCAAACAACACATGAAAAACAGAATCTGTCAAAAACAGAATAGTCTGTAGTAATCTGTAGCTAGCACAAGATCTGGAACCCAAAAAATTCTAAAATAAATTGCTGGACGTGATGAATTTATCTATTAATCACCTTAAAAAATAATGAACTAAATATCACTTTCCAAATAAAAACGGCGGCAGTTCTCGTGAGCGCTAAAGTTTCTGTTTTTTTACAGCAAGATATCAAGACTTTCCCCAAGTCTTCCCAACGGTTCTACTTGGCACAAACACTAATTAAAAACAAAAAACACAACTAAAACAGAGGCTAGGTAAATTATTTATTACTAAACAGGATCAAAAAGCAAGGAATAAAAATAAAATTGGGTTGCCTCCCAACAAGCACTATCGTTTAACGCCCCTAGCTAGGCATAAAAAGCAAGGATAGATCTAGGTATTGCCATCTTTGGTTGGTAATTCTTCAATGAGGCATCTACCATCCTTAGGAATTTCTTTATTTTTAGTTATTACCAAACTTTTAGGCACAAGATCGAAAAATTCATTTGTAACAAATGGTTCCTTAATGATAGCAACAAGATTGGGATGAATACTTATAGATTTGAGATCCGCAGTTTCCTTACTAAAGGATTCACCCTTATTTTTAGGAACATAGATAAGCTTGGCGATTTTAGTAGGAGGACTTGGAGTATTCTTTACGGAAGAAAAAGCGGTTCCCAAGTTGGTAATGATACCCTCAAGTTTATCGATTCTAGTGGAATCATGATTTATTCTTTCATTAACTATAGGTTCCTTCTCTTTAATATTTTTCAAAGTTACTCCTACTTTAGATCCATATTGGGTAATTTGGTTGTGGATCTTTTTATCGAAATTTTCAATTAACTCAATGGTAGCAACTTTATTTTCAACAATTTCAAGTTTTTGCATTACATGCTCCAAAGTTAACATAGTTCCATTAACCAAAAGAGGTGGTGAGCCAAACAAATATATCATAGCATTATAAGAATCAAAAGTATGGCTACCCAAGAAGTTTCCTCCGGTAATAGTATCAAGGATATATCTGTGCCAAGGATTGACGCCTACATAAAAATTGCGAAGAAGAACGGAAGTAGATTGTTTCCTGGTAGATCTATTTTGAGCATTGCAAATTCTATGCCAAGCGTCTTTTAGATTTTCTCCCTCCCTTTGCTTAAAATTTAGAACTTCATTCTCGGGAGACAACGGAGAAGATAAGGGACTAGCCATAACGACAAGTAAACGCAAAAGAGGCGAACGGAAAAGAGAGGGAGGATAGAGAGAGAGGGCGAATAAAATGGCAAGGGTGAAGTGGGGGAGAGGAAAACGAGAGGCAAATGGAAAATAATGTAATGCGGGAGATAAGGGATGCGATGGGTACTTGGTATGTTGACTTTTGCATAGACTCCCCGACAACGGCGCCAGAAATGGCTCGTTGTCGGGAGTCAAATCTTGACTTGCGTGAACCTCCCCGCCAACGGTGCCGGAAATTCTTCTTGCTACCTCTTGAGCACTGCGTTGGATTTCCTTGAAGAGGAAAGGATGATGCAGCAAAGTAGCGTAAGTATTTCCCTCAGTTTTTGAGAACCAAGGTATCAATCCAGTAGGAGGCTGCACGCAAGTCCCTAGTACCTGCACAAAACAAATAACTCCTCACAACCAACGTGATAAGGGGTTGTCAATCCCTTCACGGTCACTTACGAGAGTGAGATCTCATAGATATGATAAGATAATATTTTTGGTATTTTTGTGATAAATATGCAAAGTAAAATAAAAAGCAAAGTAAAAATCAAAGGAAATAACTAAGTATTGGAAGATTAATATGATGAAGATAGACCCGGGGGCCATAGGTTTCACTAGTGGCTTCTCTCAAGAGCATAAGTATTTTACGGTGGGTGAACGAATTACTATTGATCAATTGACAGAATTGAGCATATTTATGAGAATATCTAGGTATGATCATGTATATAGGCATCACATCCGAGACAAGTAGACTGACTCCTGCCTGCATCTACTACTATTACTCCACTCATCGACCGCTAGCCAGCATGCATCTTGAGTATTAAGTTCATGAAAATAGAGTAACGCCTTAAGCAATATGACATGATGTAGAGGGATAAATTCATGCAATATGATAAAAATGGCAGGGAGTGGGAGCAGATAGAGCAGGGAAGTGGGAGGCCCTTCCATGGTGAATTCATAGGCATCTTCCATAGAGATTGTGAGCTTTGCTTGAGGATTTATGTTGTTGGTCTGTCCACTGTAGTTTGATATTACTCTGTAACTTCAGATATATCACCTAAATAAGTAATGATTTGCAATGAGTTTCTTCAAAATTCTATAAAGTTTAGATATATTTCCTAAATATCGTCAGTGCAAGTTTCAAAATTCTGTAAGGTTCGATATATCATAAAGAAAAATCGATGAGTCACCATCTGCTTTATATTCATGTTCTCTGTAGCACAAGTAGCAATGGGGCTGACTGAGAGTGATCCCTGAACCATTTCATTAAAGGCCATGGTTTCCAATAATGCTAATGCTAATCCCTGAACCATCCTGTCCTCTATACGGATTGAGAGATTAGCATATTAATGGAAGTTTGTTCTCAAAACTGAAATTGTTCTGCATGTACTGATAGATTAGTTGTTAATTATTGGAGTGTTTCGTTCTTCCAGAATAAAAATATTATGTATGCATTGCTTCTTGGCCCAGCTGAGAGAACCCTCATGTTAAAAAGTATAAAAGCAGTTTTGAAGCAATTCCCAGTGTCTTTAGAAGCATCCATGGTTAAAAAGCAACGACTACCTCCTCCGTTCGAGTTGAGCACTGGTCATCGTCCAAGTTCAAAGAGGATTGTATGCAAGTACAAAAGTTTGTTTTAGTGAGAAAATGCGGCGTTTTAACAATATTCTGGATGATTCATTTGTTCAACCTTAGAACTTGGCGATATTCAATCTATTTTTCTATGATGAATGCACACATGAAGTCATGTGCAATGGTTAGACCCCTAGTGTTTCAAAGATTCGTATTTTGTTTCTTCAAATGTGGTGTGCACCTGTTTGATGAGGTAAAACAAAGTAAAATAGTGAAAATGTCATTAAATTTCATGTGTTGTCGGTGAAACATTTCAAAACATTTTGTTTAGTAAGAACTTTTTTTATCAAATGATAAACCTATGTTAATAGAAACCAGTAGTTGAGACGAGAGAAATCCAAAACATCGTTGCAAAAAGAAACACATGATTTTTTCTCTTTTCTTTATGAGAAAATATCATTCAGCTAAATAGTATATACCATGCAAGTTTGAGGACTATGATACCGTAAGCCGAGGAAAACCATATCAAAAGATAAACAGTAAAATCTAGTCTGTGAAAACACGCTCAGTACAAACCTATATGGCATCAATTCAAGTACTATTTTTTCGAAACCATTCAAAACTATTCTATGAAAAATATATCAGTACAAACACACACATAAATCAGTACAAACATAGTCCAACACATCGTTGCAAAAAAAGTTGAGTTCAAAAAAATAAACACATGAAAACTTCCTTTTCAAAAAAATATGATTCAGTTCAACGATGGAAGTTCGGTGACTACGATATCGTGTACCATTGAAATATTATGAGGAAAATCATACCGAAAAAACAAAGTAAAAGTCTAGTCTATGAAAACACCTCGTACAAATTCATACGGACATCCATTCAAGTACTCTCTTTTTGAAACCTTTCAAAGTTACTCTGTGAAAAATAAATCAATACGAACACATACATAGTTCAGTACAAGTATTCTGCTTTTTTGACAGAAAAACATCACGACGTGTCTCACTCTCACCGTATTCAAAATTACTCATCAACGATTGCGAATTTAAGAAAACATTCAACATGACTAAGTTTCTCATTTTCGATAGCTATCCAATCCTATATTATTTGCCCCATTTCAACGAACTTTTAAAAAAAATCATGTTCAAAATCAAATTTGACCATATTTGAATTAGTTTTTAAACCGTAAGGAATTAGAAAAACATTTCTATTGAAAAAGTTGCGCATTTTCCATAGCTTTTGAACGCTGTATCATTTGCATCAATCCAACAAACCGTTTGCAAAAAAGGAGAAAATAAGTTTTGCCCAGAATTTCACCGTTTTCCAAATTACTTTAAAATTGTATATAATTTTAAAAAACAGTAGATATATGGAAGATGTGGATTTTTACCAGCTTTCCAACGACATCTTATTTGCTCAATTCCGACAAACCGTTTGAAAATTGAGTCCAAAATACGATTCACGTTTTCGGTTTAAAAAACAGTTTTTCAAAACTGCTCTTAAAACGTGATGATTTTGCAAAAAAATCCTATATATTTGTAATGTAGATGTCAAGAGCTTTCCAACGATATATTACACGCCTCGTTCCGACGAAAAGACGATTAGTTTGACGAGATGAAAATCATCAGTACAACCGCCTAAAACCATCAGTTCAAGTAGGGTAACAGAATAATATTCTGTTACGCAAAACAGAATAGGCCAGATGTATATATATATATATATATATATATATATAGGGTGGGTCTATTCTAATAACACCCTTAAGACAAATGATCCATCGAATGCGTCATAAACTCAAGGTACGTTCCAGCCCTAATAGTTAGATCTGGAGAGGGTAACATTTCAGTGTGGTACTTGATGGGCTTTATTTTCTTTGAACATGATATGCTTAATCATATGCGACACAGACATCTACTGGAAAGTAGTCTATTGTTCAAGAGTCTTTTTCTTATGAAGCTGTACCTTTTTGCATGGCATATCGGGACATTCTGTTTTGTGACTCGGGAGTTATACCTCTGCCTATGATTTCTCAATCAAAATATGTTTATAATCTTTAATTTACACCAGCATATTTGTACCAATTACTTTTTTAATGAATTGATGTTGTGTATGTATATATTCATATTTCTGTGCAGCTGACAAATTTTTTCTCATGCTTACCATTCTCTTTGCTACTCTGTGTTCGAGTTTCAACTCAGGCACCATATCACTAAATTTATCCCATGTCAATAGTAGTAATCACTTTTGTCACCCAAATCAAAGGTTTCTGCTCTTTCCCTTGGGTCAGGTTCGCCTTTCTCTGGGTATGAGAGCCATCAAACATCATTATGAATTCACTTTTTCTTGCCATCATCCCGTTAAGCATAGCTATGATAAAATGATCTTCAATGTATATATCTATCCTGGTGACAATAAATGTCATTATTTATCACCACAAAGTTGTATCTGCTGATTTTTATTTGATATATTTAATCCATGCATATTTACTATACAGAGGTGCAAACCAGAGAGATGTGTATCACAACATCAGAATTGCAATCTGTATTTAACATTTTATCTTCCCCTTTTAGATTTTTGTTTTCTGTCAGGTATATGAAGTATGGAAAAGGCTCATCTACACGCACTTGGCATGACACAAATATTACACATTAGATTCTAGATCGTTCTTTTATATAAACATATATATTACATCATATCATAGAGAATTTCTTATCCGTCAGTATATGTAATAAGCTTATACCTTATTAGTTAGCTGCAACAATATTGTCTATTGTCACAACTGTACTCCATCACCGTGTCTATCATCCTATTTATTTCCAATATAGTCTCACATCTATGAATTAGCTTTATAGCTTTACATAATATACTTACAAGTCCCGCAGCAACGCGCGGGGTATCATCTAGTTCTAATAACACTAGTAGACTACCCGTGCGTTGCCATGGGCTTTTTAAATTTTATACTGGTTGCATGGAAAATTTTACATGGATATAAAAGGTAGTCGGTAACACAGATTAAAAAATAATTGAAATCCACTTAGTTTGCATTGTATTTTGATAAATACAATAATTCAATCATATACATAGAAAGATTTATCATATCTGATGCACAAAACAAAGAAAGTGGTACAAAAAATGCATCATGTCTGATGCAAAAAACAAAGGTGGTACAAAAATTGCATTGATGATTTTCTTCAGTTTGGTTAGAGTTGTGTAACTTTAGAAATGGTGTATCGGCTCAAAAGGAACTCACATAATACTCAAAAGGAAATGTGTGTTGTAGTATAAATTGTGACATAAAAGAGAGGAAAGTAACCTCCTATTCCACTGTCAACTAAAGAAAAAGCCTAATTCAGCAGACACTCAGGGCCCGGTTGGAATCGGTGTAAGATTTTTCGTCCAGATTCAGTATACACGTGTATAATACTGGCCGCAGCGTGACTTCCGCCTATAGAAAAAATGACGCCCAGAGGTATGTATCATTTTACAGGGGTATATAGGGGCCAAACATAATCCAAGCAGAGACTTTAAGCTCAAATATGAGGGTGAACCACCAGCAGCATCAATTGTGAATAACAAGGCTACAACTTGCCCAGAGAATATGTGGTCACAAGTTTACAACATTTTTTTCCATGTTAGCAAACTTAAAAAATAAACAATTGGATTAAGGAGAAGAAAAGTCTATAACACCACCTAATTGGATCCCCAAATTGTCGTCATATGTCCGGGCTATTCGTAAACTCCCAACCTAGACCATATGTAGGGAGGGAATTGGATCAGGACATGTCTAGAAAACATGGCACGTCAGGGCGGACTACCTTTTCTTTTTCTTTTTTCCTTTCATGGTAAAACCAAAGAAAATAATGCATTTAAGCTCTCATTATAGAAATTTAAGGGTGAATAAACCGAAATGTGAGGGTGGTCCTTAGCACATTGTGAGAACTTTCAAGTCTCATCAGTAGCACAATAATCCTAATTCAAGGTGAGGCAATATAAAATGTCACTAAAAAAATTATTTTCTAAAATATTGCAAGGCAACCTGAAGATATTGACATTCTAAATTGCTAAGAGCTTAAATACAATCATGCTTCTCAATTTTCACCCAGTCCACCTAATGGGGACTACTTCATAAATACCTACAATCATTCCCCATAGCGTGCAAAACATGATGTAAAAGTCAGTAAATACTGTAGAAATAAAAATATTAGTTGAGTTGAAAGGGTCAATTTAAAATCCAACAAATATATGCGGGGTTATTTCATGCTGCTATTTTAATGAGAACCAATGACCTCATTAGCATCATAATTAATCATCCATATTCATATTTACAATTTTGGGGCAACTCATGGGAATTAGTCAATCAATACTAAAAAAGAATGGTAGTACAACTCTTGGGAGAAATTTCGTATAACTCCACTGCTGGTTCTTTGGTGTCAAAATTTCAGCATACATGTGAATATTAAATCAACCTTGGGTACCTAAAGAAATTAGGAAAAACACTAAGGCTGCAGTGCGACTCACGTGTCCTCGTCAGTTTCGGCGTGCCTAACGCATCCTCGGCCATTGTGGCGCGACCCCTACATCCTTGGTGGCGGCCCTGGCACCCACATCCACCTGCATCCACGCTTGGGCATGAACAATATAACAGATAAATAATGTGGACCAATTGTTCATGGAATTTTGCAATGTGATATAGGATATAGACTGCTATGATAGGCAAGAATACTCAAATTTATATTGTACCATAATGTCAAGCTCAAGAATTTTGCACCATATCTTCTCCTTTGGCCCTACACCAACATTTAGCATGACGTCAACAACCTCATGACTCCATCACTGGTGACTGATCTTACCTGTCTATTCCTACCTGTGAAAACACAAATATTAAACTCTAATGTTAAAGATATATTTGTAACAAGTGAAGAAGAGGGAAATGAAATATGGAAATTTAATGTCTCATGAACCCTGCAAGTTGGTAGCATCCCAAGTGATGATCAATTTTGAAGATAATCTTTAACTACAATAATGAGTACAGTATAATACATAATTTCTTTGTTCTGGGCATTATTTTTACCCTAAATAAGAGATAACACAAGGACAAACTTGTGAGAGCCGAAGAGAATCAGTTAGCATCTCTACCAGTAAGAACTCCTATCAGACAGTCCAAGTTATCTAACTAAATAATAGTAGTATAGTAATAAACAAAACTTGTGAGAGGCAGAGAGAACCCAGTTAGCCACAACCAAAGTCCTTTTTTGTGGGGAACTGTAGGACTGTATCGACCAAAAATCATGATACATGGATTCAACTCCAAGGAAGAGTACTATTTATACTCTATAGCAGATGAAGCTATGAAAGGATCACTTGTATGATAAATGAAGCATGAATCCTCAAGATGCCAATTTAGTCTACCTCGCGGAAAAGCACATACAGTATGGGAAGATTTAGCTTTCAAGAAGTTATCCAGACCTATAAAAAACTAAAAGTGCATATAGGACACATAAAAAAAAACTAAAATGTAGGGTTTGTCGCTAAACTGACCAGTTATAAGTATGACCTCAGTTCACACTTCAGACGCCCGTGAAATTGTCGAGGCATCGAGGGCGTCTAGATCACTCTGAAAGGGATCCATCCCGTGGCTGCCAAATTGACGTCACAACATTCGGTGTCCATGGCAAGAATGGATGTTGGGAGGATTGTAAACTTTAGCATCAAGAGTTACCTTCCTCCAGTTGGCTCCATGCTAGCTATTATTAACCTTGAGCAAATTTGAATCACTCATATAGTGTACCAGAAGTCAAGGTGCATCTTGAGTGGCTCTAGCTTCACCCATGTTTAGAGTCTGGTGTCCTGCAAATAGAAGAAGGCTTCTTAAAATTCCAGATACAATCTTCTGTAGTAGTGGTCTTGTTAATTGCCCGTGCGTTCCAAGGGGGCATACATATTTTAGAGGTTTAACACTGGCCGTGTCAAACATGTACTTCTAGGATGCCCATGCACAACATGCAACAGTACCGACCGTTTTTACCAGTGAATTACTTATTCTTATGGTACCGACTATCTCAACATCAAGGGCGCATCCGACTCACAATTACCATTCACATATTAGTTCCTAACTGCGTAGCAATGCATATCTTGTCAACCTTATTAATTAGAAATATGCTTTTGATCTTTTTTTTGGTGACTAATCAATCAAATATTTGGAAGTAGTAATTTAATTTTGAATATTTTAATATTTTTTGTTGATAATATTTTTGTGATTGCAACATATGTAAAAAAATATTGAGGTATATAAAATCAAAGTAAAGCAAAGACCCCCCCCCCCACCTCGCATGTTTCTAAACATGAGAAAATCAGTTACTAAAGCCATAATAATGCATATCTATATGTTATGTAATTCACTCTAAAACAATGAAAATCACATTATACAAGTCAAGCATACTCAAAGGAACTGGCAATATTTTTGTCCAGCACATCTCAGTCGATCAGCTAATTCCAAGATGGGCATTATATGGCTCTCCCCAGCCTGGTAGGCTGCACCATGCTTCTTTCTCCAAATAGAAGAGCATAGTAAATGTTTTAGTAAATACATGGAGACGACGCATGGCACGAAACCATTATCCAGCAGTTGAAAAGCATCAAACTGGACGAGTTGACGAACTTTACCTGCTTGACAATCCCGCAGCCCCATCGAGCCTGGCGTCGAGCCCGCCAACCTCGGAGAATAACGAATCCCCACAACTGCTGACTATTCCACCTGCTTCCACAAGCACCCCTTCGACCGCCAGCAATGCCACCTCCCGCCACCGATGGTCAACGTAAACATGCACAGAAACAATGAAATGGATAACACATCAGAACCATCAAATTTCAAACCTCGTCAAAAAGCAGAGCATAATGTACTCAATAAAAATCAAGTAACCCTCCCCCACCAGCATCTACTCAATTAGACTACTAATCCGGCTACCTTCTTTTCGGGGCAAAAAATAACAAATCTACAACCACCCTCACGCAAGCAAGAAGTAATATATAGTGAAAAAATCAAACACAAATTCAACGAAGAACACACTATACGGACGCAACTATTTTCCACAATGTTATCTGGTGATAAATTTGCAACTATTTTTTGGACATATTTTCCACGAATGTCATCTGGTGACAATTTTTTATTCGCTATGAAAACATTTGTCAATGTTTCACACAAAAAAACCAGATTTTTTAATTATTTTACTGTTCACCCAGGTTCAAGTGAGCTAGGGATTAGAACAACATTTTTGGACAAAGTACTACAGAAATAATCCAAGCAATCCTACTATAATATCAAGGCACACATATAAGTGATTATTCTCTCATGCAAACTGAAGTACTCCCTCTGTTTCTAAATATAAGTCCATTTAGAAATTTCAATATGGACTACATACGGATGCATATAGACATTCTTTAGAGTGTAGATTCATTCAGTAGTCCATATTGGAATATGTAAAAAGACTTATATTTAGGAATGGAGGGAGTAGTATATATATCCACCTCACGGGCTACTATATTAAGATGGCCAAGCCTTTGTTAATCATATGAACATGGTACAGGCAAGGAGGACATTAGCTAAGAAATGTAGTATCAAAGATTAGATAGATGAACATGCAAGATTTGATGTAGAAAACAAGGATAATCTTACCTGAATCTCTTCCGATGACTGCGCCTTGGCAGAGATGATATAGAAAATCTCGACTGGGGTGTATTACTCGATGGGGGTGTCGTATGGTAGCGGCGGCGTGCACGGCTGCATCAGAGTGTGACCCGCCACCACGGGCATAGGCGTTATAGATTGGCGAGTGGAGGTCGACGAAGGCGCTGGCATGCTTGCACGAGACATGCGCAAAATTATCAAATCGGCATTGAACGTATCATATAGATGGATCTCTCAAAATATACTCTCATTCATCAATTCCTTTTCAGAAAATAAATGAAGTGGCTGGACCAATCTTAGCTCTGCTTTTATGTTGCCGAAACAAACGGGATCTAGGAATTAAAGCGTGGACAAAAGAATGCAAATACCGAATACTTGCAAGAATAGAAATGCAAATTAAAAGGGATCTACTAACTCATAATTTTTAAATGCAAATTATTTGAATATATTAAAAATCAAAAGCTCGCAAGAATAGAGATGGTCAGATGGAACATACCGAATACCGACAGCGCACTAAAGACAATCACGAGGCAAATGCCCTTTCCGAGACCTCATTGCAGTAAATGTTCGAATAATATCCTTATCATCAACGGACTTGAGTACCACCTGCTCATTGTAACTTGTAACACATGACTTGAACCATTCATTATTGATCTTGCTACACAGTTTGCTCCTTGTTAAAACTAAGAAAATAGTTTTCTCTCTGTTACAGAACAAGGATTATAGGATCAGGAAAATCAGCTTTATCAACAACATCTGATCTATATAACTTTAAAGTAGATACTTGGTTGCATCTAAAATAGAATCAAGTGCTGCCGGCAGGTCCGGTCCTCGGATTTTAGGGGCCCAGAGCGAAACAAAAATCCAGGACCTTTAGTATAAAGGTCTAAATAATAATCAATCTATGTAGACATAAATTTTGGGGCCAAAAAATAAGGGCATCCAAAATCATTAAGCATATCAAATAATAAAATCATCCGAGATGCAAATTAGTAAATTAGTAATGATAGTAACTATCTATCTCATCCAACAATTTCTTCTCAATGCATACTTTCGAGATGGCATGACAGTACTAAAATTGAAAAGGACAATTATTTTTGGAAATTAGCACAAAGCTATGATAATATTATCATCAAGAATCTACCTCTCGCCTCTGGTTCATAATACCTGCTAGGGCATACCTTATCTAGAATCTGCCTCTCACCTCTTGTTGTGGTGAACGACGTTTATTATCACCTGGACAGCAGTGCTAACGACCTGATTGGTAAACCATAGAGATTAGAGAGGAGAAACAATCAGGCAAATCGTTGGACAAATCTAGAATCAGAAACGCATAGGTCACTGCTCGTTCGGAGGAAGAAAGATGAACAACCAGATGTACGTACCTCGTGGCGCTGACGTCCTAGACTCCAGTCGAAATCAAATTAGGGTGCGGCGGTGCGGACACACCAGAAACCTAATTAGGGTGCGACGAGGACGACACGCTGGATCCTCATAGGGAAGGCTCCCCCAAACCATGGAAGCTGGCGTGGTCGCGCGGAGGATGGCGATGATAGCTGGATGAAGTGGGTGAGGTGGAGCTCCTCCGCACGCGCACATGCCAACACCCGCCACCGCCTGCGACGAGGACGACGCACCGGCTCCTCATAGGGAATCCCCCAAATTGTGGAATCTGGCGGGGTCACACGGAGGATGACGATGACGACGGGAGTAATTGGGGGAGGTGTAGCTTCACCATGGCCGAGTCGAGCGAAGGAGGCCGGCGGTGGCGATTTTTGTGGAGAGAGAGATCCGATCGAAATCGAGGGGGGGGACCACGTGGAGACGTGAAATCTACCCTGTGCCGCAGCGACGGCGTCTCCCGGAGTTCGGCGGCAGGGATTGAAACCTCCCTGCCCTGGAGACTTGGCAGCGGCGTTTCCCGGAGTTCGGCGGCAGGGGCGGCGTCTCCCTCTCGGATGGCGGCGGCGAAGGGGTTGAGCGACGGTGACAGAAGCCGCGTGTACGTAGGGAGGATAGGGACGAATGACGGCGGCGGGCAAGTGCATCGAGGGCACGACGATTCGGGTGCGAGGGTTTCAGTTGGGAATAGTACGATTCGTTTTATTTTTGTAGGTTAACCGTCGTAGATTTTTTTAGGACGATTTTCTGTCGATGAACCGTAGTGTTTCACAACGGGCCTGGTGGTACCATCCCGGTTTTTTGTCGCTCTCGAGGGTGGAAGGGGGGAATCGCTGGGTTGCGGGAGGTGAGATCGAGGACGAAAATTAACCGTCTCTGGTGGGACGAAAATTGACCGGCGGAGACTACCAACTGCTCCATTAGGAGTAGAGATCTAGCTTATTCTGCTAACACCGAGACAAACAAAAACGCCACCACCCACCTACCCACCCCACCTCCACCTCCCGCCCCGCACACCCCAAATCTCGGCCGCCGCTGCCCCCCTCCTCCTCCTCCCGCCCGGCGTGGCCCTCCTCCCACCTGGCGCCGCCCCGCCTCCTCCTCCCGCGCAGCGCGGCCCTCCTCCCACCCGGCGCTGCCCCGCCTCATCCTCCTCCCGCCCGGCGCGGCCCTCCTTCCACCTGGTGCTGCCCTGCCTCCTCCTCCTCCCGGCCGGCGCGCCTCTGTCCCGCAGCGCCGCCATGGCGATGGCCCCACCCCACTCTAGCCACCTGGCGCCGCCCCACCTCCTCCTCCTCCCGGTCGGCGCGCCTCTGTCCCGCAGCGCCGCCGTGGCGATGGCCCCGCCCTGTTGTCATGGCAGCCAAGATGCGCGGTGCCCCAAGACGACCAGCGCGCCGCCACCTACAACCATCTCCGCGCAACACTGGCGCTCCTCTCCACCTCGTGCAATCGCGCGCGCGGATCCCCTGCTACCCACGGCGGCCTCGCCGCCATGCCCCGCCTGCTTCAGATCCATGGTCAGCTCGGCTCCTGTCCGGCCTCCCCTGCTCCAGCGAGCTCTCCTCCCCCTTGCTGTTGAGCCATGCAGTCCACTGTCACAGCCAAGGGACTTAGCCATCCCAGGGGCGTCAAGGGCATTTGGTTTAAAAAGATTCAATGGGGTCCGAGACGAGGGATCTGAGGCAGCGACCACCCATCGTGCCCCAGCCCCATGCAGCTCGGTTGCCGGCCCCGTGCAGCTCGCCCCTTGTAGCTCGGTTGCCATGGCCGGCCTCCAAAGCCTCCTCCCCAACCCCGACACAGGACTGCGCGGCCCTGCCATCCCTCCACCGCGACACACGTGAGATAAAACGCCCCCAGGGCCGTCTCTCCTTCCACCGACGACGGTCGCGACAGTGCACTCCTCCCTCTCTCAAGACTCCATCAATGACTCAACCCCAGAGCACCGCCGCTGACGGTAACCCTGTCTGTTCCTCGCCATCATTCTCTGACCCTCTCTTCTCCCTTCTCCCCTAATGCCGAACAGGTCACTTCAACACTCAGTGCAGTACACATCGCCGGGCGGTGCAGTCCCTGGCACCGGGAGAACGACGACCTACTCCGGCCTCACGGGATGCAGTACTTGGGCGCACCAATGTGCGGTCCGCGGTTTGAGTCAGTTCAGTCCAATGGTGTTGCGCATGCAGTGCTCTTGCTTGGCTCTGATGTTTGTGAATTAGTTCACCGTTTCTATGTGGATGCATTTTGTTCTCTCTGATTTTTTTCTATGTAGTGAAAATTGCATACTTGACTATGGAGTGGGATGCAAACAGATCAGTCTCACTCTGTTGGTCGCTCCATATATTAAGAAATGCTCACTTGAGACGTGTGGATCTGTTTGTAAATCTAACATTGTGCAATTTTGAACAAATGTATTGTAATTGTTTCCGAAAAGCAGTCCATTTGGTTAACTATTTTCTACGTTTTTACATATCAAAAAAGGTTTTTGCAGTTAAAAATGGCACATTGTTTATGGTTCACTCCGTGACATAGTATTTGTCTGTGTGCACGAAGTGAGCCAACCTTTTCCTCGTCTCTCCATAGAAAATTTGATGTAACTTCCTTCCATTGACCACGTAGTCAAAAGAAGCTAAAAACGACAAAACAATTATGTAGTACACTTTGATGCATGTCGGGGTTCACTTGCCTTTGTCTCTATGGTCCACTCTCATTCATAAAAAAAGTTGAAAAAAGAAGACAACAAAAACTCGTCTGAGAAAAATTTATGTTCGACAAAAAGAAATCATGCAGTGCACTTATCGGTCTGATGCAGTGTGGTTTTCTGTCTGATGCAGTACATAAAATTTGCGTCTCACAAAAACAAATCATGAAGTTCATTTGGCCATCACTTGAACGTCTGATGTAGTGCGGTTTTTAGTCTAAATAAGTGCAGTTTTCTGTCTGATGCAGTACGACCCATTTACGGTAGTCTCGAGGTTCACTTTTCATAGTATTGCGGTTCACCAACACTCGACATTAAGTGCACTCCACCTCGTTTGCGAAAATTTACATCCCACAAAAAAAAGAAAATTTACGTCCCATAAAAAAATCATGCAGTGCACTTGTCTGTCCAATGAAGTGCGGTTTTTAGTCTAAATAAGTGTGGTTTTCTGTCTGATGCAGTACGGCTCGTTTACGGTAGTCTCGAGGTTCACTTTTCATAGTATTGTGGTTCACCAACACTCGACATGAAGTGCACTCAACCTCGTTTTGGAAAATTTATGTCCCACAAAAAAGAAATCATGCAGTGCACTTGTTTGTTCGATGAAGTGCGGTTTTTCGTTCGATGCAGTGCGGTTTTCAGTCGGATGAAGTACCCACGTCGATTTGGGTGCCGCGAAAAACAGAATGTTCGTATTTTGGTAAATTTAAAACTACTCTTAAACTGTAAGGAATTAGAGAGAGTGTTCTACATGAAAAAGTTGCGTCTCATCGATATCTTTCCAACGGCATATCATTTGAATCATTTCGACAAACCGTTTTGTAACAATTTCTTGAAAAATGGCCGTTGCCACTCGTTGTTTGCCGCACGATTTTTAAAATTAACTTAAAACGGTAAGGAATCTCAAAACCATTTCTACATATGAAAGTTGCACCTTGTCCATAGCTTTCCAACGACATATTACACGCCTCGTTTCGACAAACGGTTCAAAAACTAGATCGAAAACAGTACCAAAAATTGCAAAAATTTCAAAAAAACAGAATTCCACGATTTAGTAAATTTGAAACTGCTCTTAAACCATAACGACTTAGAGAAAATAATAGATATGAAAAAGATGCGCCTCGACGATATCTATCCAACAATGTAATTGTCCTCATTCCGACAAGCGGTTTAGAAAAAAACGCAAAAAACGCTCGCTGCCACTCTTTATGGGCCGCACCGTTTTTGAAACTGCTCTTAAACCGCGGGAATCTCGAAAAGTGTTCAACATGGCGAAGTTGCGCCTAATCCATAGCTTTCCAATGGTATATTACACGCCTTGTTCTGATAAACGGTTAAAAAATTAGAGCAAAAACAGTATCGAAAAACACTACGCGCAGTTTTTTCCGACGCGAAGTTCACTAGTCTCTGTAATGCAGTGCTCTTGCTAAAGAAAGTGCAGTGCCCTCGCGTTGAGCATGTAGTGCGGAAGTGTTACCAGAATAAGTATTCTGATAATATTTTCAGAATAGACGGGTATATATATATATATACATAAACACTATTCTGATCACGGGATCAGAATAATATTCTGATCACAACCTGACCTGCCCCGCTAGTACTACGTTGAATTTCCCTGTGAACTAGGTTGAACTTCCGCCAACATTGCCCAAATGGGGCTTGCGATATACCGTTGGAAAGCTATGGACCCCAATATCATGACCCAACTTAAATTTTTGGCAAAATATAAGCGGTTTAAGAGCAGTTTTGAAAACCGTTTTTTCTTCGCACAAAAAACGTGAATCGTATTTTCGATCGCATTTCTAAACCGTTTATCGGAATGAGGCATATAATATGGCGTTGGAAAGCTGCTGCAAAACCGCTCCTTCCACATGTTGAAAGTTTTCTCTAATTCCCTATGGTTAAAGAGTAATTTGAAGAAACGTAAAATTTCATAAACCGAACAACCGAGTTCGTTTTTTCGATGTCATTTCTAAATGGCTAATCCAATGGAGGCATATGATACGGTGTTGGAAAGCTTATGAAAATGCGCTACTTTTTCATCTTGAAAGTTATTTCTAATTTTGAATGGTTTAAGAGTAATTTAGAAAATGGTCCAAGTCCTACCGAGTTTGTATTTTCGAGCTAATTTTTTAACCGTGTGTCCGAATGCAGCAAATGATATGGCGTTGGAAAGCTTGAAGAAATGCGAAACTTTTTTGTATGTATTGTTTCTCCTAATTCATTACGGTTTTATGTCAGTTTTGAAAATGGTTAAAAACGTATTTTTGCCATAATTTCTACAATGTTTATCTGAATGGGGCAAATAATATACCGCTGAAAAGCTACGGAAAATGCGAAACTTTTTCATGTTGATGGTTTTCTCTGAGTCCTGGCCGTTTTCAAGTAATTTCGAAAATGGTGGGATCATTCGTTCTGCCTTTATCGCGAAACAGATTCTTCGAAAATGCACCGCGTGAAGAACCTGAACTTCTCGGCGGGTGTACCTGAACTTCACTCTGTTTTTCACGTGATTTTTTTTGCTCGTAGGTCTCCATCCACTGCTCGTAACTCTCCATCCATTCACCAGAATTGAGCAGGTGATATACCGATGGAAAGCTTTTGTAAGCACGCAAGTTTCTCGTGTTGATCATCTTTTCATACTCGCGACGATTTTAAAAGTTTTTCATCTCAAATTCATTCACTATAGAAGTCGAACTTCCTGCTGTTTTCACGTTGAACTTCTGTGACGTATTTTCGTTTGTAATTTCCTCATCCATTCGTTAGTGTTACACAAATAATATTCCTTCTGTACAAACATCTCTAACAATTTTTTTTACTTTCTTCGATCGAGGACTTGAACTTATAACAACAAAAAATTTAGTATTTGCTTTTTTATTCTTTTTAATACCAAATGCACATTGTGTTGTACGTGGACTTCTCGCAGTTATCAATCCGAACTTCTCTCGGTTACGTGATTTTTTTTATGAATATTAATCTGAAATTCCTAATTTTTTTATGAATTTTTGCGCTCTATTTTTCAAAGTTGAACTTCTTGTTATTTTATTTTTGAACTTCTTGTTTCCATTGTTTAATAACGAGGAAAATCTGAGTTTTCTATAATCATCGAACTTCTCCATCTTTTTAATATGGACTTCCTCGTTTTATTTTCTTAATCTTTTTTATGAAATTTTGAAGCGCTGTATTATTAAAAGTTGAACTTCTTGTTATTTAATTTTTGAACTTCTTGTTTTCATTTCTTTAACAAATCTGAGTTTGTTATATACTTCGAACTTCTCTGTTTTTTTGAATTGAACTTCTTAGTCTTATTCTTAGAAAAAATATGTTTTCAAAGAAGCATCAAACATTTTTTTTAAATTGAACCTCACACATTTTATTTTTCCTAGGGATGGAAAGAATTTGAGTTTCCCGTAAACATCAAACTACTCCTTTTATTTTAATTTGAACTTCTTTAATTTTATACTTTAGTGACGAAGAGAAAACTGTTCTTTTATAAATATTGAACATCTCTATTTTATAATTTGGACTTCATGGTTTATTTGAAATACTTTATTTTTCCATTTGAACATCTAAATACACGGTGAACCTCTTTCAGAAGAATTTTTGAACTTTTCCGGGCTGAGCACTTGAACTTCTACCAACAAAACTTTTAAACTTTTCCCTTTTATTGTAATTTTCTAATACGAAACACACACCATGCAGTACGTGAACTTCTGACAGTTATCACTTTGGATTTCTTTTTTGTTTCTCATTAGTAATGGAAAAAATCTGAGTTTTTATAGACATCAATCCGCTCTAACTTTTTACAAAACAAAATTATAGTTTTTCCACTTTCTACGATTTATTTTTTGTATCGCGACATTTTTAGGCATTTTTTTGTTGTCAGTGAAATGGCCTGGATGATCCTTTTTATTTCATTGATGATTTTCTTCACGATATGGTACATGTGAACTTGTGAATTTATAAAACATGAACTTCACATTTATATCTAAAACATGAATTTCTAAAACATAACGGTTTAGATTTTTAGAAATATACTTTGGGGCGTATATAATCGTCAGGGTGTTGAATTATTTTGAATACAAGCTCAAATTATTTTGAACTTGTTGGTTGTCCTTTTTAGAAAGATGAATAACTATTTTTAAACTCCGTCGCTCGTTATTTAAGTTTAACCACAAAGCATAATTTAGAAACAATATATAAGTGGCCATAGTTCAACAGCAGGGAAGCGAGATTTCTGGTACAGGAGCAAATTCAAAGCAGCAGTGATCTGATCTTTTTTGTTCAAACTTAGTTGGATTCACATGTGCAAAACGCAAGTGCAAAAGCATGCCAACATTGATGTATGGAGAGTGTCGGTGTTCCAGAAAATATACTTTAACATACTTTTGACCTTCTCGAACATTTCTTTTAACCTTCAACTGTTTTTCTTTATTCCAATATAAGTGAGCCAACTTGACAACAACATATAATGCTCATTTTTTTAGCTGAACCAACGCATCTGGCAAAGCCGACCTGCAACAATTGCCAATTTTTAAGAGGAGAAACACAAACAAATGTGATGCGACTGGAGTTTTTGCTGCAGACAGCTGAGTTTTGTTGTAGATACTATAGACACAAACAACATTAGCTTATGTAGGCCAAAGATATCAACTAGCACGACACGAAGACACATCAGCTGGGCAACGGCGGTTTCAAGGAGTTGAGTGTGCTTTGCACTGAAATAGTGCTACTATATATATATATATGAGACCAACTCAACATTGCGAAGATAAACTTTGAAGATAAATCAATGTTGAAGACAAACCAAATGCGAAGATAATGCAATTATGACACCAAAAGAAAATCTTCGAGAAAGTTTGGTGGTGGGGTTACCCACCGTATAGGAAGTATTAGACCCATACACGGCCCACAATTATCGTTGCGCTCCGAAGTCAAATTCCGTGTTAATGTATTCACACTTAGAGTGTATGTCTTCATTGATTGAAGATATACATTACTTCGTGTGTTGCACATCTAAGTCATCAACATGCATAAGCTTTAGCATGTGTGTCCAATCACATGAAATTTGACGATTCTAAGATATTTAGCTCACACCGCAACTTGCTAAACATTTTCTCATCCGAGGGCTTTGTGAAGATATCTGACAATTGCTCTTCAGTGTTGACGTGAATGATATCAATATCTTCCTTCATGACACGATCTATAAGAAAGTGATGACGGATCTGAATGTGTTTTGTCTTCGGGTGCTGAACTAGGTTGTTTGCAATCTTGATGGCGCTTTCATTGTCTCGGTAGAGTGTCACATGCTTCAGGTGGATGCCATAGTCCTTGAAAGTTTGCTTCATCCATAGGAGCTGAGCGCGGCAAGATCTAGCAGCAATGTATTCAGATTCAGTAGTGGAGAGGGATACACAGTTCTGCTTCTTTGAAGACCAATAGACAAGAGATCGTCCAAGAAAGTGACATGTTCCTGATGTGGACTTGCGATCAACCATATCACCAGCATAATCAGCATCTGAGAATCCAACTAGATCAAACTCTGAGCCCTTTGGATACCATAATCCTAGTGTTGGGGTGTAAGCCAAATATCGAAGAATTCACTTCACAGCTAAGTGATGTGATTCCTTTGGTGCCGCTTGAAATCGGGCACACATGCAAATGCTAAGCATTATATCTGGCCTAGATGCATATATATAGAATAAAAAACCAATCATGGAGCGGTATACCTTTTGATCGAACTCTTTACCATTGTCGTCGGGGCCCAGATGACTTTTGGTTGGCATTGGCGTCATGTACCCTTTGCAGTCTTGCATTCCAAACTTCTTCAGGCAATCTTTGAGGTATTTCTCTTGTGATATGAAAATGCCATTGCTCTGCTGACGGATTTGAAGACCAAGGAAGAATTTCAGCTCACCCATCATGGACATCTGATATTGCTCTTGCATCATATGCCCAAACTCATCACTGTATCTCTAGTCTCTGCAGCCAAAGATAATGTCATCCACATAGATTTGGCACACGAACAGTTCACCATCATATTTCTTCGTGAAGAGTGTGGGATCCAGGGAACCAGGTTTGATGCCTTTGCTCTTCAGGAAGTATTTGAGTGTGTCATACCAAGCGCGAGGGGCTTGTTTGAGGTCATACAGTGCCTTGTTGAGCTTGTATACCATGTCAGGATGCTTTGGGTCTTCAAAACCAGGTGGTTGTGCAACATACACTTCTTCTTCTTCTTCTTCAATTTTTCCATCGAGAAAGGCACTCTTTACATCCATTGGGTACAGAAGGATGTTGTGATGGTTGGCATAGGCTAGCAATATGCGAATGGCTTCAAGCCTAGCCACCGGAGCAAAGGTTTCACCGAAGTCAATCCCTTCAACTTGGGTGTATCCTTGAGCAACGAGACGAGCCTTGTTTCTGACGACTTGACCATGCTCATCTTATTTATTGCTATAGATCCATTTGGTGCCTATGATATTGTGCTTGCGAGGATCAGGATGCTTTACGAGTTCCCAAACATTGTTTAGCTCGAACTATTGAAGCTCTTTTTGCATAGCTTGAATCCATTCAGGTTCCATGAAGGCTTCATCAACTTTCTTGGGTTCAGATATAGAGACAAATGCAAAGTGCCCAGAGAAATTTGCTAGATGTGTTGCTCTTGAACGAGTGAGTGGACCGGGTGCATTGATGCTATCGATTATCTTCTCAATCTGTACTTCATTTGCAACACGAGGATGAACTGGATGGCGATTTTGCTCCTGCTGATCATTGTCTTCATCTTCAGCACTAACTTCAGGCTGAGCAGTGCCTTCGGGTTGATTAGGTGCAGAAATGATGATTTCTTCTTCAACATGTGTCTCTGAAGGTATGATTTCTCTAGTACCCATAAGCTTGATAGATTCACTTGGCGAGGCTTCATCTAGCACATTTGGCAGGTGCTCTCTTTGCGAGCCGTTAGTCTCATCGAACCGCACATCCACAATTTCAACCACTTTATAGTGAAAGAGGTTGAATACTCTGTAGGAGTGTGAATCCTTTCCATAGCCAAGCATAAAACCTTCATGTGCTTTTGGTGCAAATTTTGAAGTGTAATGTGGATCCTTGATCCAGCACCGAGCACCAAATACTCTGAAGTAACTGACGTTTGGATTCTTACCAGTTAGGAGCTCATAGGATGTCTTCTTCAGAAGCTTGTGATGATAAACACGGTTGATGACATGGCATGCAGTATCAATGGCTTCAGGCCAGAACTTCCTTGGTGTCTTGTACTCATCAAGCATCGTCCGTGCCATCTTAATGAGGGTTCTGTTTTTGTGCTCCATGATGCCATTCTGCTGAGGTGTATATGGAGCTGAGAACTCATGTGTGATGACCAATGCATCAAGATAAGTGTCGAGGCTGGTGTTCTTGAATTCTGTGCCGTTGTCACTTCTGATGTGCTTGATCTTGATGCCATAGTTGGTCATGGCACGATTGGCGAACCGTCTGAAGACATTCTGCACTTCATTCTTATAGAGGATTATGTGCACCCATGTATATCTTGAGTAATCATCAACAATGACGAAACCATAGAGGCAAGCAGTAGTAGGGCCAAATAAGTCCATGTAAAGCAACTTGAAGGGACGAGTCGTCGTCATGATTGTCCTCAAGGGATGCTTGGCCCTAGTCATATTTCCAGCTTCGCAGGCACCGCATAGATGATCCTTCTTGAACTTGACGCCCTCAATGCCTTTAACATGCTTCTTCTTCGCGAGAGTGTGCAAGTTCCTCATGCCAGCATGCTCTAGCCTCCGATGCCAGAGCCAACACTCTGAAGCTTTTGCTAGAATACATACAGCCAACTGTGGTCCTGCTGAGAAATCTACCATATATAGATTGTCTTTTCGATACCCTTCAAAGACTAGAGATTTGTCAGATTCCATAAGCACAAGGCAACGATATTTTCCAAATATCACAATCATGTTCAAATCACAAAGCATTGAGACAGACATTATGTTGAAACCATTGGATTCAACAAGCATGCCTTTATCCATGTGCTGATCCCTTGAGATTGCAAGTCTACCTAGGCCCAATACCTTGCTTTTACTAGTGTCAGCAAATGTGATGTGACTCTTGTTAGATGGACGTAGGGTTGAATCCATAAGAAGACTTCGATCACCAGTCATGTGGTTAGTGCATCCACTGTCCATGATCCACTTAGAAGCCTTCAGCGTCGTACCCTACAGTGCAGTCGGGGGATAGGCTTCACCAAGAGAACTGTGAAGCATTAACATTTGACGAACAAGTATATTATCAAAGTTCAGATCCTAGTTAGGGTAGATAAAATGTTTGTCAAGAAATCCTAGGACAAAATACATAGTAAGACTATTTTGGCATTTTATCTTGCGTCCCACAAGATGTTTTAGGTCCCCAACATAAGCATCAGAAGCTTTTGATTTTCGGCTGGAGACCATTCCCTGCAAAAGAGAGTTAATTCTTCTTACCCACCCACATCTTCAGGGGTGGCTTAGAAGCAATGAGTCTAAGTGCAGCATCTGAGAACTTCAGCTTTGGAACCCTAGCACATAGCCTTGCAGGAGGTGAATAATACTCATAATAATAAGTAGAAAAGTTCTTGGTCTTATGAACATAGTGGTTTGACGAAACACACTCATATTCATAAGTCTGAGTATGGTTTCCCTGCAAAACTCTGGTGAGTCCTCTGTCTGTATGAAGCCTTTGGACCATATGAAGCCTTTGATCTGGGGTTTGTGTTCTTCCCAGGTGGTGTCACAATGACATTCACAGGAAGCTTCTCAAGACAACTTTTGGGCACCCAGATCTTCTTCAAACACTACAAAAAAGACACTTCCGTGATGATACGTGTTTGTCACAGTAGGTCACATTTTCGGTCATGCATGTACATCCATGACAATTTTATGACAAAATCAAGATAGTCATACATGTGCTGTCGTAGAAGTGTTCCATGACATTACCAAAATTATCATCACGGAAGTGTCCACTTCCATGATGATAAATCGCGCGTCATGGAAGTGCTTTCATCAAGGGTGACCGACACGTGGCATCCACCGTAATGGGTCGCTGTTAAGCTATCGGGTCCGGTTTTGGATCCGATAACCCGCTAACAGCCCGAACCAATGAGGATTTTCCACGTGTAAAATTGTCATTGGCCGAAGGAAACACGTGTTGGCTCACCGTTGGGACAGATGTCATCCATTCATTGGACATGAGGCGCCTATGATACGTCGACACGTGGCATGGCCCAACAGAGGCCCATTTTGGTGAAAAGGCTAGCCCGTTTGACTTGGTTAAACGGTAACGGGCCAGCCCATGGAAAGCCTGTTAACGACCTGTTCGTATTTAGCCCATTTACGGCCCGCTAACTCACGGCTCGTTATGGCCTACCGGAATTAAGCCCAGTAGCTTCATCTGGGCCGTCCAATATGATTCCAGCCCGTTGTAACTTCTGGCCCATATATGGCCCATGATGTCTTCGGCCCATACGAGGCCATTTGTAACTCTTGGCCCATTAACGGCCTATGGTGAATCTGGCCCGTAATGAACAGTGTATTGCTTTATACCCATTAACGACCCATTAACGACCCATTATTCCATTGGGCCGTTTCCAACCTGTGTTATCTTTCGGCCTTCTATGGCCCCATTTATTCTTGGGCTTATTTCCAGCATTCGGTTACTTACGACCCGTTACTGGCCTTTTCTGCTTGTGGGCCAAATTCAGCCCGTGGTTACAATCAGCCCATTTGTGGCCCGTTAATCCGTAGGGCCGTTTTTGTAGCGTCATCAAATACGACAGATTAACGACGACCCATTATGGTCAGCCCATGAACGGCCGATTCCAAATCTAGCCCGTTTACGACCCATAATGCGATCTGTTATTGGCCCATGTTTGGCCGATTGATCAAACGGTTCGTAGAAGGCCCATTGATGCTACGGGCCATAGAAGGCCCATCGTTTCTATGACCCTTAGAAGGCCCATTGTTTCTACGGCCCGTAGGAGGCCCATGGTAACTATAGTAAATATATAGCCCATGGTTATTGTGGACTAGTTTCAAAAAATAGGTTATTGCGGCCACTAGCAAACCGCGGAAAAAGAACTGCACTAACTACAAGCAAACAAATAAACAAGACAACAAGGAAATAAATAAGCAAGTAACTTACGCTGGGCTATCACGGCTATTACACATATTACATCCACTTGGCATCAAAGTTCGCCACCAGTGCAAATATAGGGAACAAAGCCGCATATCATATACACTAGTTGTCAAACTTGGCGACCAATGCAAATAAACGCCGTAGCAAAACAAGTCCACAACTGAAACCACTTCAGAAGAGCTCAATAAACAATATCCTGGGTACCCATAATGCTGGCAAGATGCTTAGCAAGCTTATTAACTTTCTCTTGTTTGGCGCTTAAATCCTCCAGCACTTGCTGTTGCACAAGAAAGTATGCATCTGAATTCTGCAGTGACTTCCTCAGTCCTTTGGCTTCTTGTCGTAGCATAGCTGACTGATGCCTTCCAGCTTGTAGCTGAGACTGAAGAAGCTGAAGTGATTTAGGTAGCGAGTTCGAAGAGCTTCTGCCAGCGGTACTGGCCAGTAACTCGAACACTACATCAACGCAGGACTATGGGGTTTTCTCACTGTCTACAAGATCATTTTTACCACCTTTCTTGGAGACCAACATGGCTCTCTCACTATCTTGAACCTTATCTGCATTACTTTCTCTACCATTGCATAGTGGGGGTGCTCTTCTCCAATATTCTGTTCGCACACTACAAGAGAAACAAGCAGACACATCACAGGTTTAGCATGTAGTATACGAAATTCATTTTGGTAAATCGGTTCAGTAGTAGGGTGGACAGGATAACAACATGAAACAAACATATATCTATGTACTATGGTCACTGTATTGTCCATATCATTCTAGTTTATGTTGCCAAATCAAGATAGAGACAGAGTTCAACTCATATATTTTTAAGACACAACAGCATAGGCAAAATATAAGTGTGAGAAACTACACAACATTGGCAACACTTGTACTGTGCATCACATGAGAACATAACTTTTTATACAACTGAAACTGGAATCAACATAGAGCAAGAAGTTAGAACAACAATCCAGTTAAAGAAATAGGTTTAAAACATACCTGTTGCGCCATTGGAGTTTCAATTGGATCCTTAAAATTCAAAAGTAGTTGGTATGAGTAAATACAGTGATGCAACAACAAAGGAGTATGGACCATAGCTACGGAATCTGACCTGAGAACAGTTGCTCTTCTGCTTTAAACGTGGAGTTTGGGTTCGCTGTGGTGGTCTTCGTGCTTTGGGCACTGCAGTTGCTTTACAAACTGCTCGTGTGGGGGTACTCTGTGGTGGACATGGTGCTTTGTCAACTAGAAGTGGGTTACTATCCGCTGGGGTTGGGGTTAGATGGGTTGTAGCTGGTTCTCTGCCCAACGGTCTAAGTGTGCAATCTGGAAGAGTCTCGATTATGTGTGGTGGGGCTAGTTTGTGGGCCAGTACAACCATGGTTCTATCTGCATTGACGGGTAGCACTGTCTTTTGTGAAGAACGGGTTTTTGCTCCCTTAGATACTGCCGTCACCCCCTCCAATTCAAATGGCTGATAAACAAGAAAAGAAATTGAGCGTACAGACATTGTATGATAGACAGATGTGGTAATTCACATATATGTTGTCTAACCAAACAGGACAGCATGACACAATTTCACATATATGATGCCTAACTTAACAAGATAGCATGACACAATTTCAGATATATGATGGATAACTTAACAGGATATAATGGCATAATTCAACATATGATGAGTATCTAAACAGGATGACATGACAAAACTATATGATGTCTTTTTAAAATAGGTTGGGATGAAATAATTCACATACATGTTGTCTAAGTATACAGGATGGCATGATACAATTGACATAATTGATTCATATACTAAGCAGCTGGCACTTGCATGTATGATCTCTAAACTAAGAAGATGTAATTCAATATTGTGCATATGACGTCTAAACTAAGCAATGCAAGACACCATACGCATGATATGAGAAATATAAACATTGAAACTTAGAGCATACACCTCAGGTGGGATATAGGACCGGTCATCTGTCTCTGAATCCTCCTCTGAGGTGCTCCCTATGACCATCAAGATATGTGCTTCAACAGGTACCATTGCCTGCTCTGAAGACCTTGTTTTCACTCCTAATTTTTCCATAACCGGCTCAAATGGCTGATACACATGAAGAGTAGTTCAATATACACAGATTGTTGACAAATGGAATGCGTAATGAAAAAAATATGGCATGAGATAATTCACATATATGATGCCTGGCTACATGGCAGTGCATAGTTCACATATATGATAACTGGCTGAAAAACATGGCATTGCATAATTCACATATCTGATATAGAAAGCAAACAGGGGGCATTCACACAAAGCATGTCTAATCTAAGCAGATGGCATGGCAATGCAAGACACCATATGCATGATATGAGTAATATAACCCTGCCAAGTTAGAGCATGCACCTCGGGGGGGGGGATACGACTGGTCATCTGTCTCTGAATCCTCCTCTGAGGAGCTATCTGTAACCAGCAAGAAATCTGCATCGACAGGTAGCATTGACTGCTCAGAAGACCTTGTTTTCACTCTAGATTTACCCATGACCAACTCAAATGGCTGATGCATAGGAAGAGTAGATGAATGTATAAACATTGTTGACAAATGGAACACATTATAAAAAAATATGGCACGATACAATTCACATATACGATGACTAGCTAAACAGGATGGCATTGCATGATTCACGTATATGATGCCAGGCTAAAGAAGATGGCATTGCATAATTCCCATATACTCCCTCCGTTCCTAAATATTTGTCTTTTTAGAGATTTCAAATGGACTACCACATACAGATGTATATAGACATATTTTAGAGTGTAGATTCACTCATTTTGCTCCGTATGTTGACATATAAGATGTATAATGTAAGCAATGCGAGGCGCCATATGCATGATATGACCAACATCAGCATGCCAGGTTAGAGCAAACACCTCAGGTGGTAAATAGGAGTGGTCGGCTCCCTATGAATCCCCATCTGAACAGTATCTTCCTCTGGAATACAATCTAGAATGGCGGGAGGGGGGCACTTTGCCCACCATGGAGCGGCATCTGCATGACATTATATTCCCATGCAACGGTCTTCTCTTTTTATCTACATGTTTAGTATGATTGTGTACAATAACTGACATGCATAATAAAAAATAGTTACATTTTGTAAGGCCTAAGGGGTGCAAGCAGAAATCAAGACTGATGGTAGCAAATGAGTAGATAGATCCAAAACTAATGATAGCAGGTAGATTATAGCTTCAGTTTTAAAAAGATAGAGAATGGATCATCTACAATTTGTTGCCCACCCAACATGAACCACATAGAAGACCCCAGATGAACCAGATAGTAGACAGATACTATTCGTTGCTGCCTCGATATGAGACCCACGGGCATTTTAAAACTCAAGTTTGAATGATAAAGTGGCAGGTAATAATAACCAATGAATAACATAAGCAAACACAAAAGACTGCGACCTCTCTTCCGGGACTATGTAGTCCTCAGGTTCATCTGCTCAGTCGATGATGGTAATGCAGTTGGCGTGGCTGCTGGCAACGGGGAAGATGATCTGAGGCGGCGAAAGAAAGTCTGCAGGGGAATCTCTGCTGCAGTGAATGCTTCTGTCGATGGTGCACCTCAGGTGGGGTGGATGACGACACGGCAGGAGCAGGACATAACACAGAGTTTTCTTTGACGCCTATCTGAAAATGAAGTAATTTTGTAAGGGCTCCTTAGAATTGGAGGATTCTATAAACGCAAGGACAGGAAAAACACATGAATATGATAGGAATGCACATGCAAAATAGAGCATTTGGAAACATAGGATTTCTGTCAACCTAGGTGTTTGGTTCACATGAATTGGAAGAACACATGAATGGAGAAACATGGTCAAATTAAAGTCAAACCACGTGAAAATGAAAAAAAATAAGAATCTTATTATGCCAGTAATGCAATTAGTCCTATTCTTCATGCATATTAATTTGAAAAGGACGTCCAAGTGGATATTAAAATTCCTACATTTTTTCTTTGAAAGGGACACCAAAGGAAAAAAAATCCTCCAGTTTTGCTTTGCTCCACTCCTTCTAACCAAATGCACGAATAGTAGTATCATAGTAGTTCCATATCAAAGGATCCCTGCGACATGAATGCAGAGTAACAAAGTGATGCAACAAGTGTACAACCTCTTTGGCATAGCCTTGTCGACCTCAACATCATTGGGTTGGACGTGGAGGATGGTGATGCTATTGTGACTGTCAGAGGCGGGGAAGAAGATCTTAGGCCTCTGGAAACGGCGCCGAGGGTACTGCTCCACTGTTATGGATGGTTCCGTCATTGGAACAGCTCCGATGAGGTGTACGGCAGCGAGGCTGAAGCAGGACAAGACAGACAATGTTAATCTGAAGTGGGACTCTAATATCATATGCAATAGATGATGTAAAATACAACAACAAAAAGTTCTAGATGTAAAACACATCAGCCGCACCACGGTCGCTCCGACAGATGCTATAAATTCTGTTCACTCTCAACTTAACTGAAGAAACTGAACTTTACAGTCGAAACTGAATTTTACTATTGAAACTGATTGAACTAGTAGCAGAGCATTGCAATAGATGTTTAGGGCATTTGAGCACTAGTAGCAGAGAAGCAGTGATCTAAATGAGCAGACGCTCTAGCAAGGAATGCACTAGCAGAGAGCAAGTCGTGCAACAGCACCGCGAGCGAGTGCTAAAGCAGCAACTCCTATAGCTGCCGGAGGTCGATGACCCACAAGTATAGGGGATCTATCATAGTCCTTTCGATAAGTAAGAGTGTCGAACCCAATGAGGAGTAGAAGGAAATGGTAAGCAGTTTTCAATAAGGTATTCTCTGCAAGCACAGGAATTATCGGTAACAGATAGTTTTGTGATAAGGTAATTTGTAACGGGTAACAAGTAATAAAAGTAAATAAGGTGCAGCAAGATGGCCCAATTCTTTTTGTAGCAAACGACAAGCCTGGAAAAACTCTTATATAAAGGAATGCGCTCCCGAGGACACATGGGAATTATTGTCAAGCTAGTTTTCATCACGCTCATATGATTCGCGTTCGGTACTTTGATAATTTGATATGTGGGTGGACCGGTGCTTGGGTACGGCCCTTCCTTAGACAAGCATCCCACTTATGATTAACTCCTCTTTCAAGCATCCGCAACTACAAAAGAAGTATTAAGGTAAGCCTAACCATAGCATGAAACATATGGATCCAAATCAGCCCCTTAGGAAGCAACTCATAAACTAGGGTTTAAGCTTCTGTCACTCTAGCAACCCATCATCTACTTATTACCTCCCAATGCCTTCCTCTAGGCCCAAACAATGGTGAAGTGTCATGTAGTCGACGTTCACATGGCACCACAAGAGGAAAGACAACATACATCTCATCAAAATATCGAACGAATACCAAATTCACATGACTACTTATAGCAAGACTTCTCCCATGTCCTCAGGAACAAACGTAACTACTCACAAATCATATTCATGTTCATAATCAGAGGGGTATTAATATGCATAAAGGATCTGAACATATGATCTTCCACCAAGTAAACCAACTAGCATCAACTACAAGGAGTAATAAACACTACTAGCAACCCACAGGTACCAATCTGAGGTTTTGAGACAAAGATTGGATACAAGAGATGAACTAGGGTTTGAGATGAGATGGTGCTGGTGAAGATGTTGATGGAGATTGACCCCCTCCCAATGAGAGGATCGATGGTGATGATTTCCCCCTCCCGGAGGGATGTTTCCCTGCCAGAACAGCTCCGCAGGAGCCCTAGATTGGTTCCGCCAAGGTTTCGCCTCGTGGTGGCGGAGTTTCGTCCCGTGATTTTTTCCAGGGCGAAAGACCTCATACAGCCAAAGATGGGCACCGAAGGCCTACCAGGGGGCCCACGAGGCAGGGGGGCGCGGCTCCCACCCTCGTGGCCAGGGTGTGGGCCCCCTCTGGTTAATTCTTTCGCCAATATTTTTTATATATATTCCAAAACGTGCCCCCATGAAGTTTCAGGACTTTTGGAGTTGTGCAGAATAGGTCTCTAATATTTGCTCCTTTTCCAGCCCAGAACTCCAGCTGCCGGCATTCTCCCTCTTCATGTAAACCTTGTACAATAAGAGAGAATAGGCATAAGTATTGTGACATTATGTGTAATAACAACCCATAATGCAATAAATATCGATATAAAAGCATGATGCAAAATGGACGTATCAACTCCCCCAAGCTTAGACCTCGCTTGTCCTCAAGCGGAAGCCGATATCGAAAATATGTCCACATGTTTAGAGAAAGAGGTGTCGATAAAATAAAATACGGACATGAGGGCATCATGATCATTCTTAGAACATCAACATATATATATATATTTTGTCATATGATTTCTTATGCTAAAGTAACGATTCATTCACAATTTTAAGTATGAATCAGAAACTTCATTGAAAACTAACAAACTATAATCTCAGTCATTGAAGCAATTGCAATTTATCATAACATCGGAAAGAGACAATATAAGAGCTTTTTAGCAAGTCCACATACTCAACTATCATTTAGTCTTTCACAATTGCTAGCACTCATGCAATATTTATGGGTATGAAGTTTCAATCGGACATAGAGAAAGATAGGGGCTTATAGTTTTGCCTCCCAACCTTTTACCTCAAGGGTAATGTCAACAATAATAGTTCATGAAAGCTTACATCCAATTAGCTATATATATCAGGATCTTTCCAACACATTGTGCTTGCCAAAGGATAAAATGTAAAAAGGAAAGGTGAAAATCACCATGACTCTTATATGAAGTATAAGACAAAAGTAAACGATGGGCCCTTCGCAAAGGGAACCAGAGGTTGTCATGTGCTTTTATGGTTGGATGCACAAAATCTTAATGCTAAAGAACGTTACTTTATATTGCCACTTGTGATATGGACCTTTATTATGCAGTCCGTCACTTTTATTTCTTCCACATCACAAGATCGTATAAAGCTTATTTTCTCCACACTAATAAATCATACGTATTTAGAGAGCAATTTTTATTGCTTGCAACAATGACAACTTACTTGAAGGATCTTACTCAATCCATAGGTAGGTATGGTGGACTCTCATGGCAAAATTGGGTTTAAGGATATTTGGAAGCACAAGTAGTATCTCTACTTGGTGCAAAGAATTTGGCTAGCATGAGGGGGGAAGGCAAGCTCAACACGTTGGATGATCCATGACAATATAATTTATCTCGGATGTAAGAAAACATAACCCACTATGTTGTCTTCCTTGTCCAACCTCAATTTTTTAGCATGTCATATTTTAATGAGTGCTCACAATCATAAAAGATGTCCAAGATAGTATATTTATATGTGAAAACCTCTCTTTCTTTATTACTTCCTACTAATTGCAACAATGACCAAAACTATGTTTGTCAACTCTCAACAACTTTTATTCATCATACTCTTTATATGTGAAGTCATTACTCTCCATAAGATCCATATGATCTCTTTATTTCTTTTTATTCTTTCTCTTCTCTTTTATTTTTATTCCCTCCAGATCATGGCAAGATAATCAGGCCCTTGACTCATAACTAATCTTTATTATATATAGCTCACGGACTCGATTACATAGAAGGATCATAAAGCAAAACTCAAAACTAAATCATACTAAAACTTTATTCTACTGGATCAAGATATTATCAAAAGGATCGAACTAAGAAAAACAGTAAAGATAAAAGTGTGATGGTGATACGATATCGGGGCACTCCCCCAAGCTTGGCAGTTGCCAAGGGGAGTGCCCATACCCATGTGTTTATGTCTCTTTCTTCGGGGGTGGAGGAGATGGTGATGATGATGACAATTGTGCCTTCAGCCTTTTCATGTTGTAATTGAGAAGAGCGATCTCCTCCTTTAAATCATCGACCTCTGATTCCAGCTTCAAGATCTTGTCACATAAATCTCCTTTGCTTTTCTGCCGAAAATGAGAAGGAATAGATCGGTTGTTAGACAGTTTATCCCTCTTAGGGAGACTAGACTTCTTGAACTTCATGTGAATATCCCCAGGTTGAGGTAGAGGAACATCCTACTCCTCCGAACTTGAATCATTGATCCTTCTTAAATGAGCATCCACCTCATCGTCCGTAGTTCGACCACAAGGAGATAGGTCCCCATAGGTCTTTGGGTCAGCAATGAGGTGTCAGACATAGCTCTCTCCATTAGAGTCTTGAGATGACATCTTGCTCTAAATCTGTAGCAGAAACAACTGGAAACAAAAACAGAGGATGTTTGCATGGTATGGTGGTCAAAACCTTCGGGAGATTATGTAATGAATTTTTACCGACCGAAAGAAGTATCGTGCAAGAAAACGGAGTCCGGAGAGCACACGAGGTGCCCACGAGGCAGGGGGCGCGCCCAGGGGGTAGGGCGCGCCCTCCACCCTCGTGGATACCTCGTGTCCTTCCCGGACTACTTCTTATTTTCCTGTTTTCTTAAATATTCCAAAACGGAGAAAATTGCTATTAGAACTGTTTTGGAGTCGGTTTACTTACCGTACCTCATACCTATTCCTTTTCGGAGTCTGAAACGTTCTGGAAAGTGTCCCTTATATACTCCTCCGGGGTTACGGTTTCAATAACATTAGTTTCAACATTTATGGGATTACTTGAGATATAATGTTTGATTCTTTGACCGTTCACCACCCTCGGATTTGTGCCTAAAAAGTTGTCGATTTTTATGGCACCGGAACGATAGACCTCCTCGATGATGTAAGGACCTTCCCATTTAGAGAGGAGTTTTCCTGCAAAAAAATCTTAAACGAGAGTTGTATAACAATACATAATCACCTACATTAAACTCACGTTTTTGTATCCTTTTGTCATGCCATCTTTTAACTTTTTCTTTAATCAGTTTGGCATTCTCATAGGCCTGGGTTCTCCATTCATCAAGTGAGCTAATGTCAAAAATCCTCTTCTCACCGGCAAGTTTGAAATCATAATTGAGCTCTTTAATGTCCCAATATGCCTTATGTTCTAGTTTGAGAGGTAAGTGACAAGCTTTTCCATAAACCATTTTATATGGAGACATACCCATAGGATTTATATATGCAGTTCTATAGGCCCATAATGCATCATCAAGTTTGTTTGACCAATTCTTTCTAGATCTATTAACAATCTTTTGCAAAATTAATTTAAGCTCTCTATTACTTAATTCTACTTGACCACTAGACTGCGGGTGATATGGAGATGCAATTCTATGATTAACATCATACTTAGCAAGCGTCTTACGAAAAGCGCCATGAATAAAATGTGAACCACCATCAGTCATTAAGTATCTAGGGACTCCAAACCTCGGAAAAATAACTTGTTTAAGCATCTTAATAGAGGTGTTATGATTAGCACTACTAGTTGGAATAGCTTCTACCCACTTAGTAACGTGATCAACAGCAACTAAAATATGTGTATACCCATTAGAGGAAGGAAACGATCCCATATAATCAAAGCCCCAAACATCAAATGGTTCAATAACAAGTGAATAATTCATAGGCATTTCTTGACGTCTACTAATATTACCAATTCTTTGACATTCATCACAGGACAAGATGAACTTACGGGCATCCTTGAAGAGAGTAGGCCAATAAAAATCGGGTTGCAATACCTTATGTGCAGTTCTATCTCCAGCATGTTGTCCTCCATAAGCCTCAGAGTGACACTTGCGTAGGATCTGTTCCTGTTCATGCTCAGGTACACAATGTCTAATAACACCTTCTACTCCTTCGTAAAGGTGTGGGTCATCCCAAAAGTAATGTCTTAAATCATAGAAGAACTTTTTCTTTTGCTGGTATGTGAAACTAGGTGGTATAAATTTAGCAACTATGTAATTAGCATAATCAACATACCATGGAGCAGTACGAGAAGCATTTATGATAGCTAGTTGTTCATCAGGAAAGCTATCATCAATAGGTAGTGGGTCATCAAGAACATTCTCTAACGTAGACAAGTTGTCTACAATGGGGTTCTCAGCTCCCTTTCTATCAATAATATGCAAATCAAATTCTTGTAGCAAGAGAACCCATCTAATAAGTCTAGGTTTAGCATCTTTCTTTATCATAAGATATATAATAGTAGCATGATCAGTGTGAACAGTTAATTTAGAATCAACAATATAAGGTATGAACTTATCACAAGCAAATACAACTTCTAAAAATTCTTTTTCAGTAGTAGCATAATTTCTTTGGGCACTGTCTAGAGTTTTACTAGTGTATTGGATAACATTTAATTTCTTATCAATTCTTTGTCCTCGAACAGCACCTACAGCATAATCACTAGCATCACACATAATTTCAAAGGGTAAATTCCAATCAGGAGGCTGAACAATATGTGCAGAAATCAAAGCTTTCTTAAGTATTTCAAATGCTTCTACACAATCATCATCAAAGACAAAAGGAACATCTTTTTGTAAGAGATTAGTCAGAGGCCTAGAAATTTTGGAGAATGGTTTTTGGCGGCCTCGGTGTACGAATGGGGGGACGAAGGGGAAGGTAGGGGGAGCCATGGCTTAGGGACGCGCTTGCCCAAAATGTAGGGTAAGTTACCAGCGTACCCCCACCAGTTTTCACACCGCGATGTCGAGCTGGCATTTCCGGCTGAGGGGTAGAAGGGGGATTTCGCGTGTCTGGGCTGCGGGACCGATTTCGGATGAGGAGGGAGTTTTCGCGCGGGTCGAAATTTCGGGATAATAAGGCGCGACGCGGGTTGAAGAGGCGGGAGGTTCAAAGCAGACGAGACAAAAGATATTCGAGCTTGAAAATTTCGGGATAACAAGGTGCGGATTCCTTGTTCGGCAGAACAAACTTAACGTCTACAAAAAAACAATTCATACAAGACACAAGAGAGTCATGTCCCCTTTTACTATATTGCTATAGATGTCATTGAAAAAACTACAAGAAAAATGTATAAAAAATCGGGAGAACAAGATTACCCTGTACAGTACCAAATTGATTCGCACTTCCCTCAACAACAACAAAAAACAAATCAATTCCCACCAAAAGAAAGAGTCATGTCCCTTTTTACATGATTACAAATGCCAGGATCTCGAATTTCAATTTTTGGATCCACGTTATGTTGAATTCGAATATATCATTAGGTGACCTTGCGGTTTATAATGGATGTAGTCTAACATTTTGATCTTCCATCATATATGAACATTTTACTCCACCCTATGAACATATATATTGTCGTCTACCATATGGACTAAATTTGACTCAATTTTCCTTATTTGAATACGATTGTTGTCAAGGTATACAATAATTTAAATATTATCTTGATAACAAAAAACATGCATATTGAAGTAATCATATTTCACTATGAACAACATGTACCATATGATCTCCAATTAAAATATTTGTATCCATTTTATG
>NC_053028.1:294562083-294695723 GCF_003073215.2 Triticum urartu
ATAGTCCGATTGCCTGGTTCGTTGTGCTCAACAACTCCTTCGAAGGACCCAAAACTAGGATAAAGAGTGATCAGGTTTATCCCGAACACCTCTGTACTAGTTACATGGGGGCAGAAGCCGATGACTGGCCAACTCTCAAATTTTATAAACGGCCGGACAGAAGGTAATATTTTAAATCAAACAAGCGCTATATAGTGCATATGTACTTGGTTCACATTACAGGATCAGAAAGTACATTCATTCAAATATTACATGCTTAGTACATTCCTCTGCACAAGGCGAGCACCCTTCAGGACGCTGTCATAATACTTTTCGGGGTGGCGATGCTCCTTGCCTTCCGGCGGCCCTTCTTTCACCAGCTTTTTGGCGTCCATCTTCGCACAGTGCCCTTTTTCCCGGGCAAAAGCCCTACGTGCACCCTCAATGCAGACGGACCGCTTTATGACTTCAAACCGGGGGCAGACATTCACGAGCCACCTTACCAAGCTGAAATAGCTGCCAGGAAGGGGCTCACCAGGCCACATCCAAACTATGAGGACTTTCTTGGCCAGTTCGGCCGCCTTGTGATGCTCGATCAGTTGCTTCAATTGGTCTCTCAAGGGCATCGGATGTTTGGTCCCAGTATACTGAGACTAGAACAACTTCTCCGTTGAGCTCCCTTCCTCGGCCCGGTAGAACTCCGCGGCATCCGACACACTGCGGGGTAGATCTGCGAACGCTCCTAGAGAACACCGAATTCGGGTAAGTAAAAGGAAAGTTTCCTTCACATTCTTGCTTTTCATAATGAATGCCTTACCCACCGCTATCTTCTTGACCGCCTCAATTTCCAAGAGGGCCTTTTGGGCTTCGGCCTTGGCATTTTGCACGTTCTCGAGGGCCTTCGCAAGCTCGGACCCTTGTGTCTTAGAGTCATGCTCGAAGGACTCGTACTTCTTGACGAACTCCTAGAGCTCTTGCTGAACCTCGCCAACTCGGGTTTGTTGCTTCTCGCGCTTGGCGTGCTCCTTGGCCGCTTTGCTTTCGGCCTCAGACAGCGCCTTCCTTAGGGCTACCACTTCGGTCATGGCCCCTAGCAAAATTCATGACGATCCTGTGATCCAATGTCAAGTTTCCTTTTTCTTTATCAATAAACAGACGAGGTATCACTTACCTTTGTTCTCTTTGAGCTGCCTCTTGGTAAGGCCGAGCTCTTCCTTGGACCGCTCAAGGTCCCGCTTCAGTGCAGAGACCTCCGCCGTGTGAGTGGAAGTGGCCAGCTGTGAAGCCTGCTTATGTACATAGACATATTCTGATTAGACTCCTGTGGTTATTATTTGATCCTCTATTCGGCTTTTCTTCCGAACACCAACCAGAGCATCAGGGGCTACTGTCTATGCTATAATATTTTCTCATAATTTGATTACTTACCTTAAAGCCTGTTAGGAGGCCAGCACAGGCTTCAGTCAGTCTGCTTTTGGCGGACTGAATCTTCTTGACCACTGCACTCATGATAGTGCGGTGCTCTTCGTCAATGAAAGCACCGCGAAGCACTTCCAGCAAATTGTCCAATGACCCTGGATGGACAGAGGCCATTGGCACAGACTTGTTGCCCCCGGCGTTAGAGCCCATGGGAGTCTTGCCCCTCGTGCGCCCAGCGTCTGGAATGTCGCCTTGGGGCGCTTCTGGAACTGTCTCCCCTGGGTTCGGTACCCTTTGAGACAGTACCTCGACGTCATCCGTAGGGCGGGGGAGGAGGCGGTCGGGAGTGAATCGCTATTCATCTCCGACAAGCCCAAAGACTCATCCGAAGAGGATACGTCAATATGGGCTTTGAATGGGCAGCATGATCATGTTCGGCATGATAAGAAGCAATAAAATAAAACATACCAAGAACTATTATGGTATCCGGATACTTACGACTTCGCCAGGGGCTTGTCCTTGGGTAACCACTCCTCGTCGCTAACAGCGGCCGCCGTGGAGCAGTCCGGAAGGAGAGTCCTTCCCTTCTTGGACCCTTCGGCTTCCCCTGATGGGGCAGCCTGCCTTTTCGTGTCTCCCCAGGCTAGGGGGGAGAACTTTCCTCTTCCTCCTCCTCGTTTTCATGGGAGGAGGGCACCTCGGTGTTATCGGACGATGAGTCCGATATGACCTTGCGCCGGAGACCTTTCCTGGTCCCCGTGGCCTTCTTCTTGGCCTTCTTCTCGGGCGCCTCATAGGGCGCCAGAGCCAGCATCTCAGTTAAGAGAGCACTTGCTGGATCTTCGGGCAGTGGGGCCGGACAAGCGATCTACTCCACTGTCGCGACCCATTCCTGTCAAATGGCATGGAGGCTTAGATCCCCCACATGATCATACCGGGGAACGAAACATCATATGAGATATAAAGAGCTTACCGGATTGGCAGGGCACTTTGCGCTGAGTCCGCGATCCTTGGTAAGGGGAGGAGGTACCTCGGTGGCCTTGAATAGCAACCTCCAGACGTCTTGGTGCGTCATGTCAAAAAGCTCTCGCAACGTCTGGTGCTTTGCCGGGTCGAACTCCCACATATTGAATGCCCGTCCTTGACACGGAAGGATCCTGGGGAAGAGCATGACCTGGACCACGTTGACGAGATTGATTTTCTTGCTTATCATATTTCTTACGCAGTTTTGGAGTCTGGTCAGCTCCACCGATGAACCCTAGGATAGGACCTTCTCTTTCCAGGAGGTGAGCCGCATGGGGGTGCCGGATCAAAATTCAGGGGTCGCTGCCAAGTTGGCGTCACGCGGCTCGGTGATGTAGAACCACCCCGATTGCCACCCCTTCACGGTCTCCACATACGAGCCCTCGAGCCAGGTGACATTAGGCATTTTGCCCACCATGGTGCCTCCACACTCCGCTTGCTGGCTGACCACCACCTTCGGCTTCACGTTGAAGGTCTTCAGCCATAGGCCGAAGTGGGGCGTGATGCTGAGGAAGGCCTCACACACGATGATAAATGCCTATATGTTGAGGATGAAATTGGGGGCCAGATCATGGAAGTCCAACCCATAGTAGAACATGAGCCCGCGGACGAACGGGTGGAGGGGAAATCCCAGCCCGCTGACGAAGTGGGGGAGGAATACAACCCTCTCATGGGGTCTTGGAGTAGGGATGATCTGCCCCTCGTCTGGGAGCCGGTGTGCGATGTCTGCGTCCAGGTATCCGGCTTCCCGGAGCTTCGTAATGTTCTCCTCCGTAACGGAGGAGACCATCCACTTGCCTCCCGCTCCGGACATGTTTGGAGTGGTTTTACGGAGAAAATGCGAACTTGGGCGCTGGAGCTTGAGTGTGCAAGAATGGATGGGCAGGGAAGAAGAAGGCATGGGTGAAAAGGAGGAGTTCTTGTCCCTTTATAAGGGCGGAAGAATCTATGCGCCTCCCCACCTACCTGGTAAACTCACTTATTCCCCAAGCGCCATGATTAATGGCGCGGTTAGGTTACCCACACCCGTATTGATGAGAATCCCATGATAAGGGGACACGATCTCTGCTTCGACAAGATGTGCCAACAAAACCTCCTCGCAATACGCGTACTAGCTGGTTGAGAAAAACGGTTCGCATAATGACCGGGTCATGGTGTGATGTCATGTGATGAAAAGTTGTCAGCAGATTAGATTTGTGGAAATATTATACTCTCTACGGTGGTATGTGGAATTTGTTTTGCAGAGCCGGACACGATCATCGTATTCAAAATCTTCTATGGAGTATTCGGAGAAGGAACCCGCCTTGCAATGCCGAAGACAATCTACGCGCCGGACTCATCGTCATTGAAGCTTGGTTCAGGGGCTACTAAGGGAGTCCTGGATTAGGGGGTCCTCGCACAGCCGGACTATATACTTTGGCTAGACTATTGGACCATGAAGATACAAGATTGAAGACTTCATCACGTGTCCAAGTGGGACTCTCCTTTGCGTGGAAGGCAAGCTTGGCAATTCGGATATGTAGATCTCCTCCCTTGTAACCGACATTGTGTAACCCTAGCCTGGTTTATTAGGGATGATAGACTACTCATATAAATGAGGAATTCCTTCAGGATGGGTGACCGACCGGGAAGTTTCTCCCGGGTGCGCACGAGTGAGGACAAAGTGCGCGGAAAAGACTAGTATTGATCTGTGGGGCCAGTCTAGATCCCGCCAGGAGTAACGACCACTGGCGGGTGTGCCCAGGGCGTTACAAGTTGGTATTAGAGCCGACCCTCGCGGTTACATGGATGTTTGCGGACAGGTGCGCGGTCATGTTGTTCATGACGTTTGTGACCCGTCGTGGCACACAGCATGGTACATGTACTAGACTGGATGCACAGACGTATGTGCCAAGAGGGATCGCTCCTGTGGCCCGACAAGGACGTCGGTTCCTCTGAGTGGGGGTGTATGTGATAGCCTGGCTTATTAGGGATGATAGACTACTCATATAAATAAGGAATTCCTTATTTTCCGGAAGCCCATTCGGATAGAACTCCAAGTTTAAGCGTGCTCAGCTTGGAGTAGTTTCAGGATGGGTGACCGACCGGGAAGTTTCTCCCGGGTGCGCACGAGTGAGGACAACGTGCGGAGAAAAGACTAGTATTGATCTGTGGGGCCAGTCTAGATCCCGCCAGGAGTAATGACCATCGGCGGGTGTGTCCGGGGCGTTACACTATATAAACCGGAGGGTTTAGTCCGTAGGACAAGAAACAATCAGAATCATAGGCTAGCTTCTAGGGTTTAGCCTCTACGATCTCGTGGTAGATCAACTCTTGTAATACTCATATCATCAAGATCAATCAAGCAGGACATAGTGTATTACCTCCATCGAGAGGGCCCGAACCTGGGTAAACATTGTGTCCCCTGCCTCCTGTTACCATCCGCCTTAGAAGCACAGTTCGGGACCCCCTACCAAAGATCCGCCGGTTTTGACACTGACAGCTGGGCCCTCTTTTCATTGGCCCAGAGGGGCATAGCGGGTTTGGGTGCGGGTTTGGGCGCGAACGGGTGCGGGCGCCAGGAGCGGGCTCCCGACAAGGGCGAGACCAGGCGCGGCATCGCCTGAGCAGGAACACCGGCGAGCAAGGCACGACGCGGCGCAGCGGAGGAGAGGCCAGGGCAGCAGGGGGCTTCGGCAGCGGCCGTGACTGGTGACGATGAGCGCGGGTCACACGGGGCAGAGGCGGCACGGTTCAGGCGGCATGGGCAGAGGCGGGGCGCAATGGCAGCGGCGAGCGGCTGTGCTAGGTGAGCCGCTAGGCGAGGCCATGGCCGGATTGGCGCGCGGCCTGCAGCGAACAAAGGCCGTGGCAGGGCAACCTGAGGGCGCGATGGTGCGGGACGTGCGACGAATGGGTTCACCGCGGACGAGTAGCGTGAGCTGTGGTGTGGGCGCGCGAGCACGACGAGCGGGCGCGGTAGAGGCGGCCAGCGCGGTGGCGGCCGACGCACAGGGGCGGCAGCGTAGTAGGAGGAAGAGCAGCAGCGATAGCTAGGCAGGGCCGCGGCACGGTGCAGACGAGCACGGCGCGTGCACACGAGTGGACGAGCGGTCGGAGCGGACGACGAGTTCAGGAAGAGGAGGAGAGGCCGATGGCCTCACCAGGGTTGCAGGGCTCGGGGTAGTGGGGCGTGGGGAGGACGACGGGGACGAGGAGACGGTGGAGATGCGGAGGCAGTCCGGCGTGGAGGCGTAGTCGTGGTGGCGTTCCGGGCGATGACGACGTGGTCCAGCGGCGTCGGGGGCGACGGGCATGGGGGCGCCGAGCATTGGGTCGCTGGTCGAGGAGGAGGTGAGGACAGGGCGGTGTCTGTGCGGCGGCGGGGCACCAGCGTGAGGCGTGGCCGCACCAGGCGAAGTCGGCATCGAACCCCGGATCTCGATCCAGATCGAGGGGGAGGAGTGGGGTAGTGCGGTTAGGTTTAGGTCGGGGTGGGAGTGGGTATAGCCCAAGGGGTTTTTGGCCGACCTGGCTGGCAATAGCCGCTGGGCCAAGGCCGAGCGGGGTTTTTCCTTTTTTTTTAACTTTTTGTTTAGCTTTTATCTTATGTTTTAATTTTTTGTCTTAGTTTTACTTTAGTTTTACACTTTAAAATCTAATTTCCTATATTAGTGTTACAGCATAACCCAATGCCACAAAAACTTTTACCCCAAAATAAAATATTTTAGCATTTTTCAAAATACCAAAGGCGTTCAAATAATTGTTTTAGCTATTGATTTGTTCATTGTTGAGTATTCAAACATTTTATAACAGTGTGATTTCTACAACATAATTACCTATGCATTATTTCACTCACACTGAACATTTCAGCTTTAATATTTGAAAACTTTTATTGTTTGTTAGGTTTTGAATTTGAATTCGAATCGGTGTCGAACTAACGCGAGATTTGCAACAGTAATTGAGGTAACATGGCATCATTAGCATAGGTTCACTGTAGCTTAATTATCCGGGCATCACAATTCTACTCCACTACAATAAATCTTGTCCCGAGATTTAAGAGGGGAGTAAGGGGAAAAGTTCTGGTTACGAAATTCTAACGAATCTTCTCGGTCTTGGTTGCTCTTTTCAAAGAAGTTGATCCACAACGTTGATGTCTTCATTTCTCTGCTTCAGGTCATCATGATGAAGTCGTCATGCTATCTTCGGGAATTCCATTATACTTACGAATAGGAAAGGGGCAGCTCGACAACGATATAATGCTATAAGGGGTAATCATCGGGGGTTATCTCACGAATAAACACATGAGTATCTCTCGAGTTGAACGAAGGAAACACGTCGAGAGCAAAGTAATAAGGTACAATAAGAAGTATCAAACGGATAGACAATCATTCGATGTCTGAGACAAAGTGTGAAAGGGGTCCAGAGCAACGAGAATAAGTATCGTGTCTGATACCAGAATAGATCTCTAGGAAGGTGACTCGTGATCCATATACGAAGCCAAGCACGAGGAATAACTTTGGAATAGGGGGTGTACAGGAGAGTCAGGTTTCAATCCTGTGGAACTGTGGGTTATGGGCCCACCATGTGGGTTAGGAGTGGGAAAAGCGGTGACATCTTGTACGGTCATGAAAGAAAGTCCTGTCAGAGGGTAGCATGTCAGTCATGTTGGCAACAATCGTTGGTACCAAGGGCGAGGGACGAAGAGAACCATTCTCCTGCTCGTTGAATGAGGCAAACCAATAGGCAAAGTTCTCGTCCATCGGTGGCTACCAGAATGTCATCAACAATAGTAACAGGGTCTTACTGACAGAATTGTACAACGAGGTGTTTACATAAGCAGGGAAATATTACTGCTGATATATTACAGATCACCAGAAGGTTTAAACAAACCAATTGTAAGGAAAAGTGGTTATCAGGTTTAAACAGAACAATGGACGGGAAAATGTGTATACACACATATTTCGGGGGTATATCCTTCCCAAGGACAAGCGGAGCATGATATCCATGACAGGATAGAAAGTAGAAAACCATTTAGGTAAGGGGGAGGAATCTCATGATATTACCATGCAACGGTGTTAGGATAAATGATAAAGAAAATTTAGCATTGTGCATCGAGATAGCATCGACATGGTCTTCAAACAAAGGTCAGGCCTTGGATACACAAGGGATCTATCAAGAACAACTTATAGAAAAAGTCTTACAATTTCCTCATGGCAGAATGGATAACCTTGCTAAAAAGGAAACTGTAACAATAGTCCTCCAGTCAGGTGTGCTAGGCATGACATCACCTTACTGGGTCATATAAGACCAACGTTATAACTCTTGGATATATGTTCCAACCATCATATCTGACCGAGATTTAGATCTGATTGGTGTCAGGATACCTCAGACTCAGGATGTCTGAGAAGAAATCGTACAACACAAATTGACGAGACGACATTGTAAGATTCTCGGGAAATGTACTATGGAAGCGAGTTCCGAAACAAGAGTTTGTCATTAAACCAAGGAGAGGATGAGGAGGTGGCTGATGGACTCAGCGACAATTCACCAAGATTTCCAACAAGATGGATTTCCACAATTATGTGAACAAGGAGATAACAATTGTTGGATCAAATGATATAATGATGTATGTCCGAGGAAAACATCCACAATTAAACATTGGTTGGCTGGTGCACCCGAAATATGGGATGGTTTGCACGATAAATGTTAGAGCGGTGACTTAATAAACAAAAGAATTAAAATGAATCAATCGAACATTCACTTCAAAGCAATAGGGTTGCTAAAAGTTTTGTATTCACACATCATAGTTCAATTGCCAATATTCCAGTTAGAAACAACATGGGGATCAATAAAGAATGGTGATGGTGAGATGTATCAATTGTGTCAAGAATTCTTAAGAGGTGTTGAAATTCTCACAACATTCTTGATATATAAGATGGTATTACTTTAAGGTAGGACATAAGATAAGCTCGATAGCCAGGAACTCAAGGTACGGCCACAACACTAACAAGTTTGTGTTGGAAAGAAGGCAAGTGTAACACCCTCGATGCGGCTATATCTCCCACGTGTCGAAGCATGACTTAGAGGCATAACCACATTGAAAGCAATGTCGCAAGTGAGGTAATCTTCACACAACCCATGTAAAACATAAGGGAAAGAGATACATAGTTGGCTTACAATCGCCACTTCACACAATTACATGAATAAAGCATTACATCACCCAGATATAATCAAGGTCCTGCTACAGAACCAAAATAAAAGAAGACTACCCCAAATGCTACACAGATCCCCAATCGTCCCGACTGGGCTCCACTATTGATCAAAATGAAAATGGAACAACACAAAGGACAAGATCTTCATCGAGCTCCTCCTTGAGCTTGGTTACGTCACCTGCTCGGTAACATCGGCACCTACAAACTGGTTTTGGAAGTATCTGTGAGTCACGGGGACTCAGCAATCTCACACCCTCGCGATCAAGACTATTTAAGCTCATGGGTAAGGTAAAGGTATGATGTGGAGTTGCAGCAAACGACTAGCATATATGGTGGCTAACCTATTCGCAAAAGAGAGCGAGAAGAGAAGGCAAAAGCACGGTCGAAAACAACTATGATCAAGAAGTGATCCTAGAACAACCTACGTCAAACATAACTCCAACACCGTGTTCGCTTCCCGGACTCCGACGGAAAGAGACCATCACGGTTACACACGCGGTTGATGTATTTTATTTAAGATCAACTTCAGGTTTTCTACAACTAGACATTAACAAATTCCCATTTGCCCATAACCGCTGGCACGGCTTTCAAAAGTTCAAATCCCCGCAGGGGTGTCCCAACTTAGCCCATCACAAGCTCTCACGGTTAACGAAGGATATTCCTTCTCCCAAGACATTTCGATCAGACTCGGCATCCAGGTTACAAGACATTTCGACAATGGTAAAACAAGTCCAGCAACACCGCCCGAATGTGCTGACAAATCCCGATAGGAGCTGCACATATCTCGTTCTCAGGGCACACTCAGATGAGACATCCTACGAGTAAAACCAACCCTCAAGTTGCCCCGAGGTGGCCCTGCAGTCTACTCGGTCGGACCAACACTCAGAGGAGCACTGGCCCAGGGGGGTTAAAATAATGATGACACTCAGGAGCGCGACTCCCAAGGGAAAAAAGGCTAGGTGGAAAATGGTAAAACCAAGGTTGGGCATTGCTGGAGGAGTTTTATTCAAGGCGAACTGTCAAGGGGTTCCCATTATAACCCAACCTCGTAAGGAACGCAAAATCCGGGAACATAACACCGATATGATGGAAACTAGGGCGGCAAGAGTGGAACAGAACACCAAGCATAAGGCCGAGCCTTCCACCCTTTACCAAGTATATAGATGCATTAATTAAATAAGATATATTGTGATATCCCAACAAAATATCCATGTTCCAAACATGGAACATGCTCCAATCTTCACCTGCAACTAACAACGCAATAAGAGGGGCTGAGCAAAGCAGTAACATAGCCAAACAACGGTTTGCTAGGACAAGGTGGGTTAGAGGCTTGGCCCAACAATATAGGAGGCAAGATAAGCAAGTGGTAGGTATCGCGGCATAGGCATAGCAAAAGAGCGAGCATCTAGCAAGCAAAGATAGAAGTGATTTCGAGGGTATGGTCATCTTGCCTGAAATCTAGCAAGGAAGAAGAACGAGTCCATGAAGAAGACAAACGGACGTAGTCGAACGGGTCCTCACAAACGCGACGTTATCGGAACCAACCCGAAGAAGCAAACACCGGAAAGAAGCACACAACATAGTAAACAACCAACACATGAACATGGTATGATATGCGGGACGTGGTATGTGATGCATACGCATGATTGACAAGGAATTATTGAACCTGGCCACAAATTGGAAATCCAAGAGTGCCACTGGAAAGGTGAGGTGATTTCGGTTGAAATTGATATAAAGATCACCGGAATCGGATGCACGGATTGGAAATGGCAAGCAAAACAAATATGGCACCGGTCTGTGATAAATAGTAAGTGACCAACTAAATGCATCAAGATAAATATGCTACAACACTCAAACATGGCAACAAAATACATGGCAGAGATCCACTCATGAAGCTTGACAAAAGATGAACACTGAGCTGCGGCTAATTCATCTACTAACAGGTTCAAACAAGCATGGCAAAAGTGCAAATGACAACAGGTTTCAGACTTGGTGAAATTAACACAAGTCTGGAATTTATTATCAGGAAGCACACTTTAGAGCATGAAAACTACATGCTACAGGAACTTAACATGGCAAAGAAAGGCATGGCATGAAGCTACTCAAAGCACTTAACAAAAGTCCCTTAGTGACCTTGAGCCAAAAGGGATCAGAAAATAGAATTGCAAGCATGTGAACATGACATTCAAGTTTTCAGCAAGGATTATAACTAACCACATTCACAATAACGCTTAGGTCCCAAGTTTACTCATATCAATGGCATAATCAACTATCGAGCAATGATAATAAATCTCGGATGACAACACTTTCTCAAAACAATCGTAATATGATATAACAAGATGGTATCTCGCTAGCCCTTTCTGAGACCGCACAACATAAATGCAGAGCACCTTTAAAGATCAAGGACCGACTAGACATTGTAATACATGGTAAAAGAGATCCAGTCAAGTCATACCCAATGTAAACTAACAATAATGAATGCAAACGACACACTACAAAAAATACACTTTCGTGATGATACGTGTTTGTGACAGTAGGTCGCATTTTTTGTCATGCATGTACATCCATGACAAATTTATGACAGAATCAAGATAGTCATACCTGTGCTGTCGTAGAATTGTCCACTTCCATGACGATAAATCGCGCGTCACAGAAGTGCTTTCGTCAAGGGTGACCGACACGTGGCATCCACCGTAATGGAACACCGTTAAGCTATCGGGTCAGGTTTTGGATCCGATAACCCGTTAATAGCCCCGACCAATGGGGATTTTCCACGTGTAAAATCATCATTGGCTAGAGGAAACACGTGTTGCCTCATCCTTGGGACAGATATCATCCACTCACTGGACAGAAGGCGCATATGATACGTCGACACGTGGCACGGCCCAACAGTGTCCCATTCCTGTGAAAAGGTCGGCCCGTTTAACTTGGTCAAAAGCTGGCGGGCCGGCCCATGGAAAGCCTTTTAACGTCCTGTTCACATATAGCCCATTTACAGCCCGCTAACCCAAGGCCCGTTACGCCCTATCCGAATTAGTCCCAGTAGTGTCATCTGGGCCATTGAATATGATTCCAACCCGTTTTCACTTCTGGCCCATGTATAGCCCATGACGTCTTTCGGCCCATATGAGGCCCTTTGTAACTCTTGGCCCATTAGCGGCCTGTGCTGAAACTGGCCCGTAATGAACAGTGTATTACTTTACACCCATCAACGGCCCGTGGTGAAACTGGCCCGTAATGAACAGTGTATCACTTTATACCCATTAACGGCCCGTTATTCCGTTGGGCCATTTCCAGCCCAAGTTAACTTTCGGCCTTCTAAGGGCCCATTTATTCTTGGGCTCATTTGCAGCATTCGGTTACTTACGGCCCGTCACTGGCATTTTCTGCTTGTGGGCCAAATTCAGCACGTCGTTACAGTCGGCCCGTTTGTGGACCGTTAGTCTGTTGGGCCATTTTCGTAGCATCACTAAATACGGCCTATTAACGGCCCTTTATGGTCAACCCATAAAACATACGATTTCCATTAAAGGCCCGTCTACGGCCCATTAAAGGCCCGTACAAGACCCATAAATGAGTCAGCGGCCCATGGATCGTACCAGACGTAGAAGGCCCATGTATCCTACGAGACGTAGAAGGACCATGGATCCTACGAGACGTAGAAGGCCCATGGATCCGACGGCCCGTGAGGGGCCATGGTCAGGCGAGTTGGGCCCCGTTTGAACAATATAGCCTATTCAAAGAATTATCCTACTCAATACTATCACCTCTAAAAAGCATACACTATACAACAAAGAGATCAAGGCATAGAAAGGTAGAATAATCCTACACTATACAATAAAGAAATTACAGCCGATTATACCCACTTGGCATTATGGTTCAGCATAGGTGATAATAAAGCATACACAAATAGAAAATTACGTACACTGGGCAAATACAGCTCATACATCATGGACACGCATCAACTTAACTCCATTTGAACTATAATCTCTTCAGAAAATAGGATTGGCCGGATTCAGATAGCACAAACTTTAGTCTGCAAAATCTCCAATTCCTTCATGGTTACCTCAGTGTCTTGTTTCATTTTTTTGAATCCTGCATCTAATACCTGCATGTCCAGTCTCAAATTGTTGATTATACGTTGACAATCATGTACACGTTGTCTTGCCACCTCTAGTTGATGCTCGAGAATATCAGCACATTCCAATTCCAATCCATAATCATTCGGTAACGGCCATGCCGCACTGCTCGCAGATCTTTGTGTTGATGTCACTTCATCCTGAAATGTTTCTGTCAGTACACATGACTAGGGCAAAAATATAGTTACAACAGTGATGCGAACAAGACACTATTTTGTACTACATGGCAAAACAGGACTAACAATAATGTTACACGTCACTTTAAAAAAATGTTACACGTCATGAAGCATAAGCAAGCGATATTTTAAAAATTATAAAAAAGATAGTCCGTGCAGCATGCATACAGAAATCCCTCTTAGCTCACCAGAGGAGCATGATGTTGGGGCCCAATCGAAAACACAGACAAGTTACAAATTTAGACAGCACGTTGCATATAATTAAGCAAGTAGTTGGCCATTCTGTGCCTCAATTAAAGTCTTAGGGAGCATAATGAACAACAGAGGGTTTCATACAAACATACTACAATAGGCGAAACTATGCAATCATTAGCATAGTATAAACTAGATTGTGAGCCTCATGCAATAATAGTTGGTTAATAGACTTCAAAGCTTCAGGCACACTTCGGCAGGGTAATTAAATGGTAAGGCCTTTAATTATGTCAACTAATAGTGATACAAGTACCGAACATCAGGCATGATTGTTTGGGCATCTCATTAACTGAGGAGAAATAAAGCAATTGAAAAGAGAAAATTAACTATGCCTGAAACAAACAAGGAATTGAACTGTTGAGTTGCATACAGTGACTTACCTTAGCAGGTTGAAGAGGCTTAGCGCAGCTCCTACTTCTCTTGCAAGGCTCCTTCCTAACATCTTGTACTTGGAAATCCTCAATCTTATCTTCATTGCACCCCCTCTGCAAGGTGACACAAACTAGTTACTCGTCTCCTTGGAAGATAATATGCATACTTTCCAGTCTGTGACACAAAAGAATGAGATTATAACAAAACAACACCACATAGTGAAACATGCCGCATCTCTTGCACTTGCACACAATGAAATGAGCATTTACTATGTCTGCACTATGTAAAAACTAGGCATACCTTCGAACTGTATCTCCAGGTACTCTTGGAGAGCCTACTGTAGTGTACAGCCAAACCTTTATGTCACCTATGCGTTAAAAGGATCCACTACAGCAGCCCTTAGTGTTTAAATCTTTGACTAGCTCTGTTAGAGTGTTGGGTCAAGAATAGCAAGTAATCAAAGCAAACATCCCTAGTATGGCTGGCTGATGCAAACAAGCAATTGAATAGATGTGTGAGCAAATCTTACATATCAAGAATAGAAGCAAAGGAGGAGGCTTAAAGACCATCACTTGACTGGCCAGATTTAAGGGGCATTTAAACATCATGTGCAACGTATGAACTAACATAAACATTGCATATTCCAAATTCTACAATGGAATGCACATGTATTAGGTTATGCCATGTATGATGGTGCCTAAATGTACAGATAGCAGGAAGGAGTGATTCATCATTGCACGCACAATTGAATTACAGGTTAAGGGCCAGTTCGATTCTGCTTTTTCAGGGCATATTGTCAAAATAAGCCATAAAAGATGTAAAGAAGTCATTTTTGAGTTATGGCCTTTTGAGGGGGGTGTTTCGGGTAGAACCTCACTAAAAATTGAAGGGAAGGGGAATAGTGAAATGACTCTGTTGTCTGCCTGACGCCCGTGTCACACCTGACCCTCAACTAAAAACAAACACGCTAGCATTCATTGCCCTGCCCGCTTGCATCTCCTCTCCCCTTTCCCTCTACCTCGATCCCCTGCCTGCAGCACTAGGGTTCCTCCAGCGAGCCGTCGCCACTGGTCCCATCTGGTCTGGTCCTCGATGATGCTATGTCCAGCTAGGCTACATGGCCAGCGGTAGGGGAAAATCTCCCTGACTGCTCCTCCCTCTGGCGCCGCCCCTCATTCTCATGGTCTCCAGCAGCTGCTCCACTGTGGTTCGTCCAACGCACTACTCCGACGGGCGCTGCACAACTACAGCTGATGCCACACTGCGGCAGAAGGCACCTTATTCCCCCTCCCCTCCTCCCAGGCCATGGCCTTGAGGTGCTGTTGAAGGATGAGCTCATCCAACAAGGTGAGGATCTCCTCTGATTTTTTTGCCAAATTTTCATTCTGATCCACTATACGATGAATTGCTATGAGCTGCTTCTGCTGCTACTATATGATGCATTACTATGAGCTGCTCCTGCTGCTGCTATATGATGAATTGCTATGAGCTGCTGCTGCTGTATGATGAGTTGCTATGAGCTGCTGCTGCTGCTATATGATGAATGCTATGAGCTGCTGCTGCTATATGATGAGTTGCTACAAGCTGCTCCTCTTGCTACTATATGATGAATTGCTATGAGCTGCTCCTGATGCTGCTATATGATGAATTGCTATGAGCTTCTCCTGCTGCTTCTATATGATGAATTGCTATGAGTAGCTGCTGGTATATGATGAATTGCAGACTGCTGCTGCTATATGATGAGTTGCTATGAGCTGCTGCTGCTATATGATGCTTTCAGGTGGTGCTGCTATACGATAATAACCAGCCACTTGGACCATCGAATTTCAATAAATAATTGTTCTTAATTTAAATGTGGGTCATGCGTTCTTCGTTTACATTAGGCAATGGGATCTCCATGGAAAACATTGACCAAAGTAGATTGTGCCAAGTAGATGGTATCTTCGTATTTGCATTTTGAGCAAATAGTGATGGTCTGTTTTCCTATCATATTAATTACTACACTGGGTTCAATTTGTGATGTTTGCAAGTCAAATTAATTTCCATTTGGGCAGCAAAATGAAAATAATATAATGCAATCTAGACTTTCCACTGATCATACCAAAGATAAGCTGAAAACGCAATGAAAAGAACTGGTTGGCTTATTACATGGAGCTTATATTCACAGGTGCTTATTTTCTTAGGATAACTCATAATAACTGTCCCTAAGAAACTTGGCTAATAGAACTGGCATACAAATAACATGTCACGATGATTGCAATGGAGGAGTTACATACCATAGCACACTGTATAGGCTCACCGCTGCCTCTCCTTTTTTTGCGATGTTCCATGAAATTGCCAGATACATCTTGTACTTTTTCATTGTGTAACCCTATCTGCAAGTTGACACGGCTAATTTCAGACATCTCTACATGATAAAACATTGCATATCCCTTGCGCATATTTAAACCACCAATTAACGATTGTGTGCGTACCATAAACTAGCCATGACTCTGTATGCTAGACTAGCAGGCACTCTAAGGGAGGCTAATGTAGTGCACTGGAATTCCTACATGCCACCTACGATTTTGTGTAATGTACTGCTCCTGTTCCTAAATATATGTCTTTGTAGAGATTCCAGTATGGACCACATACAGATGTATATAGATGCATTTTCGAGTGTAGATTCACTCATTTTGCTCCGTATGTAGCCTATAGTGGAATCTCTATAAAGACTTATATTTAGGAACGGAGGTACGAGGTAGTATCATGTATGACATCTACATATCTAATTTAGCAGCCAGTAGTAGAAATCATTTTCTGCACATAGGGATTACTGGTCGAAAATCCTAGCAAAGCACGCTGGTAGGCACAGAACAATACAAGAGAGAGAGAGAGAGAGACGCGCTTACAAGATCATAGCAACGCCTCAGTCCAGGATCTTGGTTGGCGAAGCTGTTAGATCCAGAAGAAACATCGTCCTTGTAGTTTTTGCCAGCTGCATAACAGGTAGCAACGACTGGTTAGTATATTTTAAGTACATCAGGAAGGTGATGCTGGACGGGTTTAAAGGTGACAAGTACCTAGGCTGTGGCGGGTACTTGGCATCTCTCCACACGGTGGGAATCAGGTTAGAAACGTCGAGGGTGATGACGCTGCGCTGGCTGTTGGGGTCCGATATGGAGATCTAGAACCGTCGAGTAGGGTGTTTGTCGAGCAGCTCCGGTAGGGTGGACTACGGTGTGGGCGAAGTGGATCTGTGGCCGTGGACGAGGGAGTAGGTGAAGCTGCTCTGGTGGTTGGGTTAAGGATGGTGTCGACGACGCGGATCTGCGGCCGTGGACGGGGCGTCAGAAGCTGCTCCGATGGTTGGGTTAAGGATGGTGTCGATAATGCAGATCTGCGGCCGTGGACGGGGCGTCAGAAGTTGCTCCGGTGGTTGGGTTAAGGGTGGTGTCAACGATGCGGATCTGCGGCCGTGGATGGGGCGTCAAAAGCTGCTCCGGTAGGTTGGATGAGGGTGCGAGGAAGCGGATCTGAGGCCGTGGACTTGTGAGTTGGCAAAGCGGCCCCGGTAGGGTTGAGAATGGTATAGGCGAAGCTACTCCGGTAGGGTTGACGATGGTGTCGGTGAAGCGGCTCCGGTAGGGTTGAGGAAGGTGTCGGTGTCGTGGTTCTAAGTCTGACAGTAGAACGGGGGTAGGAATGTAGAGGAAAGATCTAGCTATGGAGGAGTTGTACACAGGAGTTTTACGAGTTCAGGCCCTTCTCAGAGGAAGTAACAACCCTACGTCTCGGAGCCCGGGGGCGGTCGACTGGATTATATGCGTGTGTGTTACAGAAAGTGCGAACCCCTGTCCCTGAGGAGGGGGTGTGGCTTATATAGAGTTCGCCAGACCCCTCCCACCCTCAGTTACAAAGGGTTTAAGGTACATAAAGATGGAGACGTTACTGGTAACGCCTGCAATAAAGATACATAATGACCATTAAAGCTATGACTTAATTCCCGACCATTGCGGAGTGGAGAGGCTCTAGATCTTCTGGTAGTCGAGTGATTATCTATACGGTCGAGTGTCTTCAGGATTATCGAGTGGAACATAACTTCATGGTCGAGTGGATGATGATTTTTCTTCGAATGCTCCTGGTACCTTTAGGGATGTCCTTGGGGAGGGTATCTTGAATAGATCCATGACCCTACCCTAGGTACATAGCTTCATCATTACCCCCGAATGGATCAGGGTTTCAGTGAGGAAGGAGTTGAGAACATTTCTGACTCATTTTTCGTGCTATGAGTATATCTTGCTCTCGATCAATGAACTGAGGGGATGACACCAACTTCTTTTTTAGTCGCCTTGGTCCATTCTTAGTTTTTGTCGAGTGAACTTTTACGGAAGAGTTCCGAATGATGATGCGGAGGATGTCTTCTGTCTGACAAGTTGTTCTGCTGTCCGCGGATTTCGCGGTATTCAAATTTTGGGAAGCGCGCCGGACGGGCGAGGCCGTGGTAATCGGGACGGATTAGACAGGTCACCTCGATTCTCACACCACCTTTTTCGCCACATATCGCGCACGCGACTGTTGCGGGATTTGATAAGATCATCCGGGCCTACAAGTCAGTCACTCGGAAGTGACCTTATAAAAGGCACCGTACCAGGCTTTTGAACAGTGCGCCTTCATTCTCTTTCTTCTTCCTCAGTTTTCTCCGCTGCGCCCGCTTCCGCTCTCGGCGTCGTAGCCTCGCTCGGACTCGATCCGCCGCCATGGGAAAGGAGAAGACGGTGGCATTGGAGCGCGCGAAGAAGGCAACCACGAAGGCGTAATGAAAGAGGACCAGCCGGGGTGGATCCTCATCAAGGTCCGGCCTGCCGCCAGGCTGGATCCAGGGCGATTGGATCCGCTCGACGATCAGCCAAGACGACCTCGATGACCTGGTTGAGGGGGGATCAATCCCCCACGAATCGGCACGGCTCTCGGGGAACGAGACCAAGCCGCGGCCGCTGGAGGGTGAGTGCGTTCTCCTCGCCACTCATGTCGACCACGGGTTCTCTTTGCCTCCCCATCCTTTCTTTCGTGGTTTTTTGAACTTCTTCGAGGCTCAACTCCACCACTTCACTCCAAACACCATAGTGTATCTTGCTACCTTTGTGTCAATGTGCAAAAATTTCTTGGGTTGTCGACCGCACTTGGTCTCTTCAAGCACATATTCACCTGCCGCTCCCAGTCGGTCAATAAGGCCAACCCGAGTGACGAGAGGACGCACGTGATCCAGATGTGCGGGGGCCATGGAATCCAAATGAGGAACAAGAGCACCTTCCCAGCTATGATCCTTCCCGACTCGGTCCGGGGCTGGCAGTCGACCTGGTTTTACTGTAAGGACCAGCCGACCCCGCATTAGTCGACTGGACTTCCCCCCTTTTCCTTGGCTCGACTGGAGAAGCCCTCCTCCTTGAGGGTGATCCCAGAAGAGAAAGCGCGGGTGAAGGCGTAGGTCGAGTGGGTCGTCCAACTTGTCTGCGACGGGGTGACTGGAATGGACCTGCTGGAGGTCTTTCTCAGTCGACACATCCAACCACTCCAAGCCCATGACCATCCGATGTGGATATACTCGGGACTCGAGGACTCCACTCGGATCCACCCAGAGGACGTTAGTGAAGACATAGTGGAGAAATGGCTGAGAGGAATCACCAGCAACAAAGATAATCCCCGGGGGTCTAGGAGGGTGATTCCATTCGACCATTCGCGCCAGCAGGAACATGTATGATTCTGCATTGTCAAGTATCTTCCCGATTCACTATGTAACACCTTGTTGATGGTCGACTGTATTTCTTTCGTTCATTGTCTTTTCAGGCTCTCATTGATATGTACTCGATGCCCAATGGAGTGCAGGAGCAAGACGTCGAGGAAGGGGAGAGCGGGGGCGAGAGTGGCGAGTGGCACTCGGATGCAGAGGAGGACGAGGAGAGCGATGACTCGAGTGATGACGAAGAAGTCGACTCGCCTTCTCGCAGAGAGAGGAGGTCCAAGCACGCTCAGGACTCGGCGAGCACCCCGGTCCTGGCGGCCGCACCGACTGGGCATTCTTCGAAGCGCCCTCGGACGTCTTCCCCAGTGCCGACTAAGAAGGTATCTAAATAGCTCAAGACTATGCCGCCTCCTGCGCCCAAAGCATCGAAATCCACCTCTTCTAAACCACCGAAGGCTTTGCCCAGAGTAAAAGTGACCGTCCCTACCATCTGTGGGTAATCATCTAATCCGTTCTTTTGGTTGACTCGAGCAACAGAACATAACAGACTGAATGTTGACATTTGAAGTGATGCTACATCTGGAACTTCTTCTTACCAATATCGAGACGAGGAGATGGAGGACGCGGTTACCTCCAACCCAGGTAAAAACCCTTATGATCTTGTTCTTTGATTACTTGGTCGATTGAATTCTAGCGATTCACTTGGGGTCGACTGATTTCTCTGCAACTCCACCCAACGTCATCGATCTTCCAGATGATGATGAAGATGTAGCCCCTGGGCCCAAAAAGAACAAAAAGGTAGCATCTGGCAAGACGTCTCAGCAGGGATCGACGACAACACCAACCGTCCGGTAGTCTGAAGACGCAGGCGGGGCCTCTGTAACTTTCGCTGTACCATTGTCGAGTGAGCGCCCTGCACGGTCGATTGTACCGGTGTTTCCTTCAATCGTCCAACCTCACGCTTCGGAGCTCCAAGCTACCGCACCTGGGTCGTCTACCCCCTTCTTCACCAACTACCATGTTCCGGAAAACCAGTCGGACGCGGCTACGGAAGCCATCCGTCAGGCTAACATGATGATGGAGCGGATGAAGACAGTGCACGAGAATAGCCAGGCTACTTACGACGCCAGCGCTGCTCTCCGGGCCAATGTCTAGGTAAGTAAACTTTCGACTGACCTTGTTCTATTAGGATATGCTACCTGAAATATTTTCTTCCATACAATCTCTTATTGTTTGCGTCGAATCTGCACACCCACTGGGTGTATTGTTGTCTTTGGTATTTGCGCTCTTCCACTCGGCCTGGGTGAGTGGGATCTGAACCGGTGGGGGCACGCTAAGTGCACCCACTAGGTGTAGTCCCCGAGACCGCAGTCGACTGCGGTCAGTCGACTGGGGTCTGAGTTTTTTTCTTTTCTTCCACTCGACCCGGGGGGACCGGTCGAATGAGATCTGAACCAGTGGGGGCACGTCAAGTGCACCCACTGGGTGTAGTCCCCGAGACCGCGGTCAACTGCTGGCAGTTGGCCGGGGTCTGAATAGTTCTTTTTCTCTTCTTTTTTTACTCGACCTGGGCGGACCGGTCGAGTTGGGTCTGAATCAGTGGGGGCACGCCAAGTGCACCCGCTGGGTGTAGTCCCCGACACCGCAGTCGAATGTGGGCAGTCGGCCGAGGTCTGAGTATACTTTTAAGTTTCATTCACTCGGAAGTAAATAACCTTTGATCTTGTCGTTTGACACGTCTTTTACCTCCTGTAGAAATCTTGTACTCTTATTTCTAACTTTGCTGAATTTGAGGAGAAGTAGAGGCAACTCAACCTCGACTTGGAGTTGGCCCAACAGAAGTTGAAGAAAGCTCAAGATGAAGCTGCTGGTATGGAAGGTAACTGCCTGTCGACTGTTCACGTCGATCGTCTCTTAAGATATTCCTTCGATCTCTTGTTTGATCCGATTGCTTCTTTTGCAGAGAAAATGAGGTTGGCTCTGGAGAAGAAGGACTTGGACCTTGTAGCTGCGCAGAAGGAAGCCCAAGATAAGATTGCCCTTGCAGACCAGAAGCTGGCTTCAGTCGGAGCGTTGGAAGAGGAGGTGAACAAGCTGAAGTCTTGTCTCAATGAGTCTAACCGAGAAGTGAGTCGTGTGAGGAAGGACAAGATTTCCCTGAATGAGAAGCTGGAGTCTGCGGTCCGTAAGAGAAATGACACGGAAGCTTATCTGAGAACTCTTGCTAAGAAGCTCTATCTTATGCTGGAAGGTACTCCTTTTAATCCGACTGCTTTGCTGCTTGCGAGTTAATCCCGTCCAGTCGACTCACTAACTCTTTGACTGCAGAATTCTGCCAAAACTTTGACAAGGAAACTGGAAGGATCGAGACAGGTCTGGACCCTATCGTTTCTCCGTTTTGCGATGAAACTGCCATGAACGTGCTTCGACTGGAATCCCATGTCGCCAGCGTCACAAGTTACCTCGCACGTCTGAAGGTGGCAGTTTCACGGATCGACTCATCACTCTGGCCAAGGGCAATGCTTCAAAATGACCTGGAATATCTGATGGTCGGCTCAACGAGGTTCCTGGTCGAGTGCAAGAATGGAAGAAGTCCTCTGCCCGGTGTGGTGCTGACGTGGCGTTGTCCTTGTTAAGAGTCCACTTCAAGGAAGCTCGTGAAGAAAAGCTGGCGGCGATCAAGGTCGCCAACACCAAAAGGCATGACTTCCATTCCTTTATGGAGACTTTCATCGCTGCTGCCACTCGGATCGCAGATGGAATCGACTTGGACGAATTCGTCGAACCCGCCAACCCTCCTCCTACCAAGTGAACAAACTATGAGATTTAAACCTGTCTTAAATTTGCCTCGGAATGCCAAGTGGTTGCCGTAACAATTAAACTCCTTCGAGCTTGATGCTCGAATAATTTTGATTTATTGCTTGGAACTTTAGGATTTATCCGAACTGCTTTTGATTATGCTTGTGATTGCCTTTAGGATCTGGTCCCTACTTGGAGTGACTTCAATCGAACTGCGCCTTGTCGTCTTTGCGGACAAGGATGAAACGCATGTTGTATTGGTGGTGTAGCTCGAAGGAGCAGGTTGCAGTCGACCTGCGCCTCGTCGTCCTTGCAGACAAGGGAGGAGTGCACGTTGTATTTGTGGCGTAGCTCGGAGAAGAGGGTTGCGGTCGACCTCCGCCTCATCGTCCTTGCAGACAAGGGTGGAGTGCATGTTGTATTTGTGGCGTAGCTCGGAGAAGAGGGCCGCGATCGACCTGCACCTCGTCATCCTTGCGGGTAGAGATGGAGCGTATGTTGTACTTGTGGTGCAGTTCTTAGGGAATGGATTTTACAAACTTAGGAGAGTATTGGACTGCAGCTAAGGCCCCGAGTGGGAGGATTGCTCACCACTCGGTAGGATTTTACAAACTTAGGCGACTACTGGACTGCAGCTAAGCCCCCGAGTGTGAGGATTGCTCACCACTCGGTAGGATTTTACAAACTTAGGCGAGTACTGGACTGCAGCTAAGCCCCCGAGTGGGAGGATTGCTCACCACTCAATAGGATTTTACAAACTTAGGCGAGTACTGGACTGCAGCTAAGCCCCCGAGTGGGAGGATTGCTCACCACTCGGTAGGATTTTACAAACTTAGGCGAGTACTAGACTGCAGCTAAGCCCCCGAGTGGGAGGATTGCTCAGCACTCGGTAGGATTTTACAAACTTAGGCGAGTACTGGACTGCAGCTAAGCCCCCGAGTGAGAGACTTGCTCACCACTCGGTATGATTTTACAAACTTAGGCGAGTACTGGACTACAGCTAAGCCCCCGAGTGGGAAGATTGCTCACCAATCGGTAGGATTTTACAAACTTAGGCGAGTACTGGACTGCAGCTAAGCCCCTGAGTGGGAGGATTGCTCACCACTCGGTAGGATTTTACAAACTTAGGCGAGTACTGGACTACAGCTAAGCCCCCGAGTGGGAGGATTGCTCACCACTCGGTAGGATTTTACAAACTAGGCAAGTACTGGACTGCAGCTAAGCCCCCGAGTGAGAGGCTTGCTAACCACTCGGTAGGATTTCACAAACTTAGGTGAGTACTGGACTGCAGCTAAGCCCCCGAGTGAGAAACTTGCTCACCACTCGGTAGGATTTTACAAACTTAGGCGAGTACTGGACTGCAGCTAAGCCCCCGAGTGAGAGGCTTGCTCATCGCTCGGTAGGATTTTCTTTCGAACTTAGGCAAAACGGATTCGCGGCTAAGCCCCCGAGTGAGAGGCTTGATCATCACTCGGTAGGATTTTCTTTCGATCTTAGGCGAAATGGATTCGCAGCTAAGCCCCTGAGTGAGAGGCTTGCTCATCACTCGGTAGGATTTTCTTTCGAACATAGGCGAAACAGATTCGCAGCTAAGCCCCCGAGTGAGAGGCTTGCTCATCACTCGGTAGGATTTTTTTTGATCTTAGGCGAAACGGATTCGCGGCTAAGCCCCCGAGTGAGAGGCTTGCTCATCACTCGGTAGGACTTTCTTTCAATCTTAGGCGAAACGGATTCGCGGCTAAGCCCACCCAATGGGGGATTTCAGAGGTAAATAAAAACAACAACAATCGTAGGAGAAGACTGTAAAGCTCTTGTCTTTGATGAATAAATTAAAAAGGTATTTCTTATTACATTTTATTCGAACGAGTGCTTAAGTATAAAAGGGGCGAAGCAGCTCTGCGTTCCAAGCCCGTGGCTCGTCCTTCTTATGCTCGACACTGTAACGGTGGTATGCTCCATTGTGGAGCACTCTGGTGACAATGAAGGGACCTTCCCAAGCTGGGGCGAGCTAGTGTGGTTTCTGTTGATCCACTCGAAGAACCAAGTCTCCCTCTTGAAAGGCTCGACCTTTCACGTGTCTAGCGTGGAATCGACGCAAGTCTTGTTGATAAATGGTCGACCAGATCAAGGCCATCTCTCTTTCCTCCTCTAGGAGGTCGACTACGTCTTGCCGAGCTTGTTCTCCTTTATCTTCAGAGAAAAGCTCAACTCATGGTGCATTATGAAGCAAGTCGCTCGGGAGAACAGCTTCAGCTCCGTAGACCAAGAAAAATGGAGTTCGACTAGTCAACCTATTAGGAGTTGTCCTCAATCCCCAGAGAACTGATGGAAGTTCATTAACCCAGGCGCCTGCTGCGTGCTTGAGATCTCGCATCAGTCGGGGTTTCAGTCCTTTGAGAATCAAGCCATTTGCTCTTTCTGCTTGTCCATTCGACTTGGGATGGGCAACTGAAGCATAGTCGACTCGTGTGCCTTGTGAGGCGCAGAAGGTTCTAAACTCATCGGAATCGAAGTTCGAGCCGTTGTCAGTGATGATGCTGTGTGGAACCCCATACCTGAAAATCAACTCTCTGATGAAACTGACGGCAGTACTAGCTTCAAGATTCTTAATAGGCTTGTCTTCGATCCATTTGGTAAACTTGTCGACTGCTACGAGCACATGAGTGAACCGCTCCTACCAGTCCTCAGTGGCCCAACCATGTCCAATCCCCAAACAGCAAAGGGCCAGACGAGTGGGATGGTCTTCAGGGCTGACGCAGGTTTGTGTGACATGTTGGAGTAGAACTGGTAGCCTTCACATCTGTCGACTATATCTTTTGCCATTTCATTTGCTTGTGGCCAATAAAATCCAGCTCGGTATGCTTTAGCCACAATGGTCCGAGAGGATGCATGGTGGCCACAGGTCCCCGAATGGATGTCGTGGAGGATCACTCGGCCTTCTTCTGGTGTTATGCATTTCTGGCTGACCCCAGTTGCACTTTCTATGAACAGTTGACCCCTTATTATAGTAAAGGCCTTGGATCGACGGACGATCTAACGAGCCGCTATCCTCTGGAAGCTCTTTCCTAAGGATATATGCAATGTATGGCACTGTCAAGTCGGGGGTGATGACCAATACCTCCATAATTAAGTCGACCATAGCTGGAACCTCGACTTTAGTCAGATCTGGTGGCACTCCAAGGCTGCGGGGGCTCTTCGGCGAAGGGATCTTCTTAAACCGAAGGTGCATGAATGTGCTCCAGGAACATGTTGCTGGGAATAGCTTCTCTCTTGGAGCCTATCATTGCTAAATCATCTGCTGCTTGATTTTTCAGTCGGGGTACATGATGGAGCTCTAACCCCTCAAACTTCTTTTCTAACTTCCTCACCGCGTTGCAGTAACCAGACATGGCTGGGCTTCTGACGTCCCACTCCTTCATCACTTGATTGGCTACTAAATCTGAGTCGCCATAGACCATGAGGTGACGGACGCCGAGTGAAATGGCCATACGCAACCCATACAAGAGTGCTTCATATTCTGCTTCGTTATTGGAGGAATCAAAGTGAATCTGGAGGACATATCTGAGCTTGTCTCCTCGGGGCGATACCAGTACCACCCCAGCGCCGGAACCATTTAGTATCTTGGAACCATCAAACAACATGGTACAGTGCTCCGAGTCAACTTGAGTCGACAGTTGTTGTTCAATCCACTCGGCGAGGAAATCTGCTATTGCTTGGGACTTGACAAATTTCTTTGCCTCGAACTTGATATCCAAGGGAAGGAGTTCAATCGCCCACTTTGCCACTCGACCAGTTGCATCTCTATTGTTCAAAATCTCTGATAACGGAGCGTCGCTGACGACTGTAATGGAATGATCAGAGAAGTAATGTGCAACCTTCTTCCTGGTCATATAAATCCCATAAACAAGCTTCTGATAATGTGGATATCTTTGCTTTGATGGGGTCAAAACTTCAGAGACATAGTATACTAGGCGCTGAACTTTGTAGGCTTTTCCTTCTTCTTCCCGCTCGACCGTAAGTACTTTACTGACGACTTGTCCAGTGGCTGCAATGTAAAGCAGCAAAAGGCTCTTTGCTGATTGGAGCAGCAAGCACCGGCTGGGTGGAAAGCAGGGCTTTAAGCTCTGCAAATGCTGCATCAGCTTTGGGAGTCCACTCGAACTTATCTGACTTCTTCATCAGTCGGTAAAGAGGCAGTGCCTTTTCACCGAGGCGAGAAATGAATCGACTTAGGGCGGCCAAACAACTAGTAAGCTTCTGGACATCGTGCACACACACAGGGCATTTCATCCAGAGTATGGCACCCACTTTCTCTGGGTTAGCGTCGATCCCTCGTTCGGAAACGAGAAAACCGAGTAATTTTCCGCCTGGTACTCCAAATGTGCACTTTGATGGATTAAGCTTGATATCATACCTTCTGAGGTTGGCAAAGTTTTCAGTAAGGTCAGCCAGTAGGTCGGAACCTTTACATGACTTGACCACAATGTCATCCATGTATGCTTCCACATTCCGACTGATCTGAGTGAGCAAGCACTTCTGAATCATCCGCATGAATGTGGCTCCAGCGTTCTTCAAACCGAATGGCATAGTGACATAACAGAAGCATGCAAATGGGGTGATGAAAGCTGTTTTTATCTCGTCGGGTCCGTATAGACAGATCTGGTGGTACCCGGAATAAGCATCCAAAAAGGACAAACACTCGCACCCCGCAGTCGAGTCGACTATTTGGTCAATGCGAGGGAGAGGAGAGTGATCTTTCGGGCAGGCCCAATTGATATGTTTGAAGTCGATGCACATGCAAAGTGAGTCATCCTTCTTTGGCACCGTGACAACATTAGCTAACCACTCGGAGTGGTAAATCTCATGGATAAAATCAGCTACCAGAAGCCGAGCCACCTCTTCACCGATTGCCTTCCTCTTCTGTACAGCGGACTGTCGAAGATGTTCTTTGACTGGTTTAACTTTTGGGTCGACTCGCAAACGATGCTCAGCCAGTCCCCTGGGAACACCTGGCATGTCCGAAGGTTTCCATGCAAAGATGTCCCAGTTCTCATGGAGGAACTAGAGAGCGCTTCTTCCTATTTGGAGTCGAGTGCTGTTGAAATGTGAGTCAGAGCAGCATTGGGATCCGTTGGGTGAATGTGAATCGACTTTGTTTCGCTAGACTACTGGAATGCTGAATCCGTGGTAGGCTTCTCGGCTCGCAACAAATCACTCGGATCTGCATTTTTTGATATTCCTGCAATTCCACTACGGCCATCTATGCATCGGCGATCTTTGAGCCCTTCTAGAAGCACTCTTCCGCCTTCTTCCGACTACCAGTGATAGTGATCACCACTTTGGGACTAGGCATCTTCAATTTGAGGTACAGGTAACTTGGTCGAGCCATAAAACGTGCATAAGCTGGCCTGCCTAGAATAGCATGATAGGCACTCTGGAAATCCACAACTTCAAATGTCAACTTTTCTTTGCGGTAATTCTCCGTGTCACCGAATACTACATCGAGAGCAATCGGACCGAGCAATGCAGCCTTCTTGCCGGGAATGACTCCATGGAAACTCATATTGCTTTCAATGAGTCTGGACATCGGAATGCCCATTCCTTTCAACGTCTCTGCATACAGTATATTCAGGCCACTGCCACCATCCATCAGAACCTTAGTCAATCGGGTGCCTTCGACTACTGGGTCGACCACAAACACTTGCCTCCCAGGGGTGGCTATGTGCGCTGGGTGATCGGACTGGTCTAATGTAATGGCAGTCTGGGACCACTTCAAATAACTGGGTGTCACCGGATCGACCATGTTCACTTCTCCGTTGATGACTTTCAGTCGACTCTTACTCTCAACGTCAGCGAAAATCATCAGAGTGGAATTCACGTGGCGATAACCATCATCATCCTCTTCCTCGTCCTCAACCTTGTCTATTTCTTTCTCCTTTTCCTTGGGCTGCTTCTCTCAGAATTGCTGGATTAGGAGTCGACACTGTCGAGTGGTATGCTTCGGGTAAATGAAATTATCCTCTTCATCTTTTTTGGTGTGAATGTGGCATGGTAAATCCGGCACATCATTTCCATCTTGATCTTTTACTTTCTTGGGGTTCCACGGCCCTTTGGGCTTCCCCTTGAACTTTCCTGGAGTCACGGCTAAGGCTTCACCAGGAGCGGCTGGCTCGGCTTTGCGCTTCTGCTTCCGACTGGAGTTCCCTCCTCCGGTTTCATGGGCGACTGTTTTGTGGTTGCCACTCCAGAGTCGGTCTTCTTCTTCACCGTTGGCGTACTTGGTGGGAATTTCCATCATCTGAGCCAGAGTCATATCTCATGTCCGACCGAATTTCAGATTCAACTCTCGATATTTGATGCCTTCTTTAAAGGCACAAATTGCCTGATGATCAGACACATTCTCCACTATGTGGTGCAATGTGATCCATCTCTGGATATAATCTCTCAAAGTTTCATTCAGTTTCTGAACGCAACATTGTAATTCTGTCAGCCCTACCGGCCGTTTGCAAGTACCTTCAAATGTTCTGACAAATACTCGGGCAAGATCTTCCCAAGTATAAATGCTACCAGGCGCTAACTGATTCAGCCACGCTCTGGCTGAGCCCTCTAACATCAATGGAAGGTGTTTCATGGCTACCTCATCATTGCCAACACTGATCTGAACAGCCACACGATAATCTTCAAGCCAAGTATCAGGCTTGGACTCTCCAGTTAACTTACTGACTCCAGTCGCCAACCTGAAGTTGGGAGGAATCACCACAGCCGTGATGGCTCTGTTGAAGCACTCCGGACCTGAGACATGCACTCTACTGTTGGTTGGAAAATCTCTATCGGGACCTTCTCTGTGAGCTCTGTTTCTGCCGACCAGACCCTGAACGAGAATAGATCTCGCATCAAAGCCCGGTTCCCTGGGGTCGACTGGAATCCTCCACCCACCACTGTGAGGGCGTCTGTCATCCTGTTGCCGAGGCACGTACGATCCACTCCTTGGGGGAGGCGTGGGCACTTGACGACGATCGTCATGATCGAGTCGGTGATCATACTGCTCGCGGCTTCTGTACTGCTCTCACCGGTCTCCACGTCCTTCACGCCTCGGGGGCGATCTCGGACTGTGAGCCGACTGGACAATGTCTGCCACCATGGATCTGCTATGGATCCTATTCCGCTACTGAGATACTGCTGTATTCTGCTCTCCCGCCGCACGGAGCAAGGCCCAGATCTGCACCAGACCTCGACCAGCTTCTGACTGGGAAGGTTGGATTGACTCCGCTATTCAGGCCGCAGCTGCGAGATTCTGGATCGGGGTTCAGTATACCTGAGTCGGAGGCAGAAAAAGTTGGCATCGACTGGACTCGGGGATATGCTGCGGAGCACGCTCGTCGAGTGCGCGCTGGAGGTTCTCCAGTCGAGTGCGCTCAGCCAAGATGGCTAGGCGCGCCTACTCCAAGGCCTGAGCCTCAGGGGTTTCTCCAACGATAGGAGTGTGAAGTGTATCCATGTTCTGGCGGCGATGTTCCTCCCTCCTCTGTGAAGAGAGGGGTTCGGGCCGGTACACTTCGTGGACACACGACGAATCGCCTCCACCATCGCCTCCGTCCTCACGTGTGAAGCCAGGAGGACTACGTGGTCCATTGACCATCAAAACTTCCGCCGCGGGGTCGCTGCTGTCGCACTCGGATGCAGTCTCTACGGACCCAGTCGACAGGTCGAACAGGCCATAGAGAGTTTCGTCGGGCTTGATTGCCGCTACCTGGGGGGTGGCCGATTGGTGAGCCACCGCATGCCTCACTGATGACCCACAAGTATAGGGGATCTATCGTAGTCCTTTCGATAAGTAAGAGTGTCAAACCCAACGAGGAGCAGAAGGAAATGATAAGCGGTTTTCAGCAAGGTATTCTCTGCAAGTACTGAAATAAGTGGTAACAGATAGTTTTGTGATAAGATAGATTGTAACGAGCAACAAGTAACAAAAGTAAATAAAGTGCAGCAAGGTGGCCCAATCCTTTTGTAGCATAGGACAAGCCGGAACAAACTCTTATAATAGGAAAATCGCTCCCGAGGACACATGGGAATATCGTCAAGCTAGTTTTCATCACGTTCATATGATTCGCGTTCGATACTTTGATAATTTTATATGTGGGTGGACCGGTGCTTGGGTGCTGTTCTTACTTGAACAAGCATCCCACTTATGATTAACCTCTATTGCAAGCATCCGCAACTACAAGAAAAGTATTAAGGTAAACCTAACCATAGCATGAAACATGTGGATCCAAATCAGCCCCTCACGAAGCAACGCATAAAATAGGTTTAAGCTTCTGTCACTCTAGCAACCCATCATCTACCTATTACTTCCTAATGCCTTCCTCTAGGCCCAAATAATGGTGAAGTGTTATGTAGTCGACGTTCACATAACGCCACTAGAGGCTAGACAACATACATCTTATCAAAATATCAAACGAATACCAAATTCACATGACTACTAATAGCAAGACTTCTCCCTTGTCCTCAGGAACAAACGTAATTACTCACAAAGCATATTCATGTTCATAATCAGAGGGCTAATAATATGCATATAGGATCTGAACATATGATCTTCCACCAAATAAACCAACTAGCATCAACTACAAGTAGTAATCAACACTACTAGCAACCTACTAGCACCAATCCCGGACTTTGAGGCAAGAATTGGATACAAGAGATGAACTAGGGTTTGGAGATGAGATGGTGCTGGTGAAGATGTTGATGGAGATTGCCCTCTCCCGGTGAGAGGAGCATTGGTGATGACGATGGTGATGATTTCCCCCTCCCGGAGGGAAGTATCCCCGGCAGAACAGCTCTGCCGAAGCTCTAGATTGGATCCTCCAAGGTTCCGCCTCGTGGCGACGGAGTCTCATCCCGAAAAGTTCCTTCTTCTTTTTTTCTCATCGAAAGACTTCATATATGAGAAGATGGACGTCGGAGAGCCACCAGGGGGCCCACGAGGTAGGGGGGCGTGCCCTAGGGGGGGCACCCTCGTGAGCAGGGTGTGGGCCCCCTAGCCTTCATCTTTGGTGAGGATTTTTCTTTATTTGTTTTAAGATGTTACGTGGAGTTTCAGGACTTTTGGAGTTGCGCAGAATAGGTCTCTAATATTTTCTCCTTTTCCAGCCCAGAATTCCAGCTACCGGCATTCTCCCTCCTTATGTAAACCTTGTAAAATAAGAGAGAATAGCCATAAGTATTGTGACATAAAGTGAAATAAGAGTCCATAATGCGATAAATATGGATATGAAAGCATGATGCAAAATGGACGTATCAACTCCCCCAAGTTTAGACCTCGCTTGTCCTCAAGTGAAAAGCCGATAACAATAAATATGTCCTCATGTTTAGAGGTAGAGGCGTCAATAAAAATAAAATACGGAAATGAAGGCATCATGATTATTCTCATAACAGCAACATATGTAGATTTTGTCATATGATTACTTATGTTCAAGTGATGATCTATTCACAATGCAAAAGTATAAATCATAAACCTTATTGGGCTCCGACAAACTATAATCTTAGTCATTGAAGCAATTGCAATTTATCATAACATCTGAAAGAGTCTATGTCAGAGCTAAAAAGCAAGTCCACATACTCAACTATCATTTAGTCCTCCATAATTGCTAACACTCACGCAATACTTGTGGTTACGGAGTTTTAATCGGACACAGAGAAAGATAGGGGCTTATAGTTTTGCCCCACAACCTTTTACCTCAAGGGTAATGTCAACAATAAAGGTTCATGCTCCCCTACATCCAATTATATATATATATCATGTTCTTTCCAACATGCTGAGCTTGCCAAAGGATAAAATGAAAAAGAAAAGGTGAAGATCACCATGACTCTTGCATAAGGTAGAAGATAATAATAAAGGATAGGCCCTTCGCAGAGGGAAGCAGAGGTTGTCGTGCGCTTTTATGGTTGGATGCATAAAATCTCAATGCGAAAGAACGTCACTTTATATTGCCCCTTGTGATATGAACATTTATTATGCAGTCCGTTGCTTTTATTACTTCCACATCACAAGATCGTATAAAGCTTATTTCTCCCACACCAATCAATCATACATATTTAGAGCAATTTTTATTGCTTTGCACCGATGACAACTCACTTCAAGGATCTTACTCAATCCATAGGTAGATATGGTGGACTCTCATGGCAACACTGGTTTAAGGGTATTTGGAAGCACAAGTAGTATTTCTACTTGGTGCTGAGAATTTGGCTAGCATGAGGGGGAAAGGCAAGCTCAACAAGTTAGAGGATCCATGACAACATACTTTATCTCAGATATAAGAAATACATAACTCATTACGTTGTCTTCCTTGTCCAACATCAACTCTTTAGCATGTCATATTTTAATGAGTGCTCCCAATCATAAAAGATGTCAATGATAATATATCTATATGTGAAAACCTCTCTTTCCTTATTACTTCCTATTAATTGCAACAATGACCAAAGCTATGCTTGCCAACTCCCAACAACTTTTAATCATCTCATACTCTTTCTATGTGAAGTCATTACTCTCAATAAGATCAATATGAACTTTTTGTTTCTTTTATTCTTTTTCTCTTTTCTTTTATTCACCCAAGATCATGGCAAAATAATCAAGCCCTTGACTCAACACTAATCTTTATTATATATAGCTCACGGACTCGATTACATAGAGAGATCATAAAGCAAAACTCAAAACTAGATCATGCCATAAACTTTATTATACTGGATCAAGATACTACTAATAGGAGAAAAAATGGTAAAGATAGGAGTTGTGATTGTGATACGATACTGGGGCACCTCCCCCAAGCTTGGCAGTTGCCAAGGGGAGTGCCCATACCCATGTGATTATATCTCCTTCTTTGTTGGTGAAGAAGGTGGTGGTGATGTTGGCTTAGTTGATGGCTTAGGCTTCTCCCTTAATTTGCGCTTGAGGACGGCATTTTGATCCCTCAGATCATCAATCTCCCACTCCAGGGTTAATATCTTTTTGCATAGGTCCTGCTTATTTTCCTGCAAGAGACGAAAAGGGATAAACTCGAACTTGGGTTTCTTTACCCTATCAGGGAGACTTGACTTTTTGAACTCCACGTGCATGTCCCCAAGTTGAGGTAATGGTGCTTCATCTTCATCTGAGCTCGTCTCCTCCTTCCCCTTGGGTTCATAGTCCTCTTCTTCCTCCATGGTCCATCCATCGTGTTCCACATCTCCATAGACCTTTGGATTTGCTAAGTAATCATCCACATAGCTTTCTCCTTCCGAATCCTGGGAAGACATGTTGATTTAATCTGCAACGGGACAGCTCGAAACGAAAACAGAGGATATTTGTGTGATACGGGAGTCAAAACCTTCGGGAGAATATATAATGAATTTTTACCGAGAAAAATACGTAACGTGCAAGAAAACGGAGTCCGGAAGGCACACGAGGTGCTCACGAGGTAGGGGGGCGCGCCCAGGGGGTAGGGCACGCCCACCACCCTCGTGTCCTTCCCGGACTACTACTTATTTTTCTATTTTTCTAAATATTCCAAAACGGAGAAATATTGCCTTAAAAATTGTTTTGGAGTCGGTTTACTTACCATACCACATACCTATTCCTTTTCAGAGTCTGAAACGTTCCGGAAAGTGTCTCTTATGTATTCCTCCGGGGTTACGGTTTCAATAATATTGGTTTCAACATTTATGGGATTACCTGAGATATAATGTTTGATTCTTTGATCGTTTACCACTTTCGGATTTGTGCCCTCGAAGTTGTTGATTTTTATGGCACCGGAACGATAGACCTCTTCGATAACATAGGGGCCTTCCCATTTAGAGAGAAGTTTTCCTGCAAAAAATCTTAAACAAGAGTTGTATAGCAATACATAATCACCTACATTAAACTCACGCTTTTGTATCCTTTTGTCATGCCATCTTTTAACTTTTTCTTTAAACAACTTGGCATTTTCATAATCTTGGGTTCTCCATTCATCAAGTGAGCTAATATCAAATAACCTCTTCTCACCGTCAAGTTTAAAATCATAATTAAGCTCTTTAATAGCCCAATATGCCTTATGTTCTAGTTCGAGAGGTAAGTGACATGCTTTTCCATAGACCATTTTATACGGAGACATACCCATAGGATTTTTATATGCAGTTCTATAAGCCCAAAATGCATCATCAAGTTTTTTGGACCAATTCTTTCTAGACCTATTAACAGTCTTTTGCAAAATTAATTTTAGCTCTCTATTGCTCAACTCTACTTGACCACTAGACTGTGGGTGATAAGGAGATGCAATTCTATGATTAACATCATATTTAGCAAGCATTTTACGGAAAGCACCATGAATAAAGTGTGAACCACCATCAGTCATTAAATATCTAGGGACTCCAAACCTCGGGAAAATAACTTCCTTAAGCATTTTAATAGAAGTGTTATGATCAGCACTACTAGTTGGAATAGCTTCTACCCACTTAGTAACGTAATCAACAGCAACTAAAATATGTGTGTATCCATTAGAGGCAGGAAAAGGTCCCATATAATCAAAGCCCCAAACATCAAACAGTTCAATAACAAGAGAATAATTCATAGGCATTTCTTGACGTCTACTAATATTACCAATTCTTTGACATTCATCACAAGACAAGACAAACTTACGGGCATCCTTGAAGAAAGTAGGCCAATAAAAACCAGATTGCAATACCTTCTGTGCAGTTCTATCTCCAACGTGGTGTCCTCCATAAGCCTCGGAATGACACTTGCGTAGGATCTGTTCCTGTTCATGCTCAGGTACACAACGTCTAATAACAACATCTACTCCTTCTTTATAAAGATGTGGGTCATCCCAAAAGTAATGTCTTAAATCATAGAAAAACTTTTTCTTTTGCTGGTATGTGAAGCTAGGTGGTATAAACTTAGGAACAATATAATTAGCATAATCAGCATACCATGGAGTACTATGAGAAGTACTTATAACATTTAATTGTTCATCAGGAAAGCTATCATTAATAGGTAGTGGGTCATCAAGAATATTTTCTAACCTAGACAAGTTGTCTTCAACGGGGTTCTCAGCTCCCTTTCTATCAACAATATGCAAATCAAATTCTTGTAGCAAGAGAACCCATCTAATAAATCTAGGCTTAGCATCTTTCTTTTCCATAGGGTATTTAATAGCAGCATGATCAGTTTGAATAGTTACTTTAGAAACAACAATATAAGATCTGAACTTATCAAAAGCAAATACAACTACTAAAAGCTCCTTTTCAGTAGTAGCATAATTTCCTTGAGCATTGTCTAGAGTCTTACTAGCATAATGAATAACATTTAATTTATTATCAACTCTTTGCCCTAGAACAGCACCTACAACATAATCACTAGCATCACACATAATTTCAAAGGGTAGGTTCCAATCAGGTGGCTGAACAACAGGTGCAGTGACTAATGCTTTCTTAAGTATTTCAAATGCTTCTACACAATCATCATCAAAGACAAATGCTATATATTTTTGCAATAAATTACTCAGAGGCCGGGAAATTTTTGAGAAGTCCTTAATGAACCTCCTGTAAAATCCGGCATGACCAAGGAAACTTCTTATACCTTTGATGTCCCTGGGACATGGCATCTTTTGAATAGCATCAAACTTGGCTTTATGAACTTCAATACCTCTTTCAGAAACTTTATGCCCCAAGACAATACCTTCATTAACCATAAAGTGGCACTTTTCCCAATTCAAGACAAGATTAGTTTCTTCACATCTCTGCAAAACTCGATCAAGATTGCTCAAGCAATCATCAAAAGAGGAACCATAGACGGAAAAGTCGTCCATGAAAACCTCACAAATCTTTTCACAAAAGTCAGAGAATATAGCCATCATGCATCTTTGAAAGGTAGCAAGTGCATTACATAAACCAAAAGGCATACGTCTATAAGCAAAAGTACCAAAAGGGCATGTAAAAGTAGTCTTTGATTGATCTCTAGCCGACACAGGTATTTGAGAGAAACCAGAATAACCATCTAGAAAGCAATAGTGTGTATTTTTGCATAATCTTTCTAGCATTTGATCAATAAAAGGTAAGGGGTAATGATCTTTCTTAGTAGCTTTATTTAATTTGCAGAAATCAATTACCATCCTATAACCTGTGATAATTCTTTGTGGAATCAGTTCATCTTTATCATTAGGAACAACAGTAATACCTCCCTTCTTAGGGACACAATGGACAGGACTTACCCACTCACTATCAGCAACGGGATAGATTATACCTGCCTCCAGAAGCTTTAGTATTTCTTTTCTTACCACTTCTTTCATTTTAGGATTCAGACGTCGTTGAGGATCACGAACTGGTTTGGCATCTGCTTCCAAATTTATTTTATGTTGACATAGAGTGGGACTAATGCCCTTAAGATCATCAAGAGTATATCCAATAGCAGCATGATGCTTATTCAGAGTTTTCAATAATCTTTCTTCTTCATGCTCTGAAAGGTTAGTACTAATAATAATAGGATATATCTTCTTTTCATCAAGATAAGCATATTTAAGATTATCAGGCAATGGTTTAAGCTCAAACACGGGATCACCCTTGGGTGGAGGAGGATCCCCTAAAATTTCAATAGGCAAATTATGTTGCAGAATAGGTTCTTCTTTAAAGAATACTTCATCTATTTCCCTTCTTTCATTCATGAATATATCATTTTCATGGTCTAGCAAATAGTGCTCTAAAGGATCACTAGGAGGTACGGCAATAGAAGCAAGACCAATAATTTCATCCTTACTAGGTAATTCTTCCTCACGATGTTGTTTACTAAATTTAGAGAAATTAAACTCATGAACCATATCATCCAAGCCAACAGTAACAACATTCTTTTTGCAATCTATGGTAGCATTAACAGTGTTCAAGAAGGGTCTACCAAATATAATGGGACAAAAGCTATCTTGCGGAGAAGTAAGAACAAGAAAATCAGCAGGATATTTAGTTTTCTCACACAAGACTTCAACATCTCTAACAATTCCAATTGGTGAAATAGTATCTCTATTGGCAAGTTTAATAGTAACATCAATATCTTCTAACTCAACAGGTGCAATTTCATTCTTAATTGCTTCGTATAAAGTATGCGGTATAACTCTAGCACTTGCACCCATATCACATAAGCCATGATAACAATGATCTCCTATTTTAACAGAAATAACAGGCACGCCTACCACAGGTCTATGTTTATCTTTATCACAAGGTTTACCAATTCTAGCAGTTTCACCTTCGAATTGAATAACATGCCCATCGATATTATCAAACAAGAGATCTTTAACAATAGCAATATTAGGTTCTACTTTAACTTGCTCAGGAGGTGTATAAGTTCTAATATTTCTTTTATGAACAATAGCTGAAGCTTTAGCATGATCCTTTATTCTAATAGGGAAAGGTGGTTTCTCAATATAAGAAGTAGGAACAATAGGATCATTATAAGTGACAGTCTTTTCTTCAGCTTTAATAGGTGCAGCTACTTTTACTTCTATGGGAGGATGATATTTAAACCACTTCTCCTTAGGGAGATCAACATAAGTAGCAAAAGATTCACAGAAAGAAGCTACTATCTCAGAGTCAAGTCCATATTTAGTGCTAAACTTACGGAAAATATCGGTATCCATAAAAGATTTAACACAATCAAACTTAGGTGTCATACCTGACTCCTTACCTTCGTCGAGGTCCCAATCTTCAGAGTTGCATTTAATTCTATCCAATAAATTCCATCTAAATTCAGTAGTCTTCATCATAAAAGAGCCAGCACAAGAAGTATCGAGCATGGTGCGATTGTTATCAAAAAGCCGAGCATATAAATTTTGAATAATCATTTCTCTTGAGAGCTCGTGATTGGGGCATGAATATAACATTGATTTAAGCCTCCCCCAAGCTTGAGCGTTGATTTCTCCTTCGCGAGGCCAGAAATCATATATATAATTGCGATCACGATGAACAAGATGCATAGGGTAATAATTTCGATGAAATTCCAGCTTCAATCTTTTATAGTCCCATGATCTCATATCATCACATAGCCTATACCATATCAATTCGTCTCCCTTCAAAGATAAAGGGAAGACCTTCTTCTTAGCAACATCATCGGGTATACCTGCAAGCTTAAATAATCCACAAACTTCATACACATATATTAAGTGCTCATCAGGATGCTTTGTTCCATCTCCTGTAAAAGCGTTAGCTAGTAGTTTTTCCATCATACCCGAAGGAAATTCAAAAGGAGTTTAATTTTCAATAGGTTCAGTAGGTTTAGGAGCAACTCTTTGCTCTACTGGACGGGGTGAAGATACCCCGAACAAGCCCCTCAAAGAATTACTTTCCATAGTAACAAGTGACAGTAAATTTCAGCACACTATATAAATTTTTCCTTACCAAATTCCACCTACCAAAGGCGCTACACCTCCCCGGCAACGGCGCCAGAAAAGAGTCTTGATGACCCACAAGTATAGGGGATCTATCGTAGTCCTTTCGATAAGTAAGTGTGTCGAACCCAATGAGGAGCAAAAGGAAATGATAAGCGGTTTTCAGCAAGGTATTATCTGCAAGTACTGAAATAAGTGGTAACAGATAGTTTTGTGATAAGATAGATTGTAACGAGCAACAAGTAAAAAAAGTAAATAAAGTGCAGAAAGGTGGCCCAATCCTTTTGTAGCAAAGGACAAGCCGGAACAAACTCTGAAAATAAGAAAAGCGCTCCCGAGGACACATGGGAATATCATCAAGCTAGTTTTCATCACGTTCATATGATTCGCGTTCGATACTTTGATAATTTGATATGTGGGTGGACCGGTGCTTGGGTGCTGTTCTTACTTGAACAAGCATCCCACTTATGATTAACCTCTATTGCAAGCATCCGCAACTACAACAAAAGTATTAAGGTAAACCTAACCATAGCATGAAACATGTGGATCCAAATCAGCCCCTTACGAAGCAACGCATAAACTAGGGTTTATGCTTCTGTCACTCTAGCAACCCATCATCTACTTATTACTTCCCAATGCCTTCCTCTAGGCCCAAATAATGGTGAAGTGTTATGTAGTCGACGTTCACATAACACCACTAGAGGCTAGACAACATACATCTTATCAAAATATCAAACGAATACCAAATTCACATGACTACTAATAGCAAGACTTCTCCCTTGTCCTCAAGAACAAACGTAATTACTCACAAAGCATATTCATGTTCATAATTAGAGGGGTAATAATATGCATATAGGATCTGAACATATGATCTTCCACCAAATAAATCAACTAGCATCAACATCAAGGAGTCATCAACACTACTAGCAACCTACTAGCACCAATCCCGGACTTTGAGACAAGAATTGGATACAAGAGATGAACTAGGGTTTGGAGATGAGATGGTGCTGGTGAAGATGTTGATGGAGATTACCCTCTCCTGGTGAGAGGAGCGTTGGTGATGACGAAGGTGATGATTTCCCCCTCCCGGAGGGAAGTATCCCTAGCAGAACAGCTGTGTCGCAGCTCTAGATTGGATCTGCCAAGGTTCCGCCTCGTGGCGGCGGAGTCTCGTCCCGAAAAGTTCCTTCTTTTTTTCTCACCGAAAGACTTCATATATGAGAAGATGGACGTTGGAGAGCCACCAGGGGGCCCACGAGGTAGGGGGCGCGCCCTAGGGGGGGGCGCCCCCCACCCTCGTGAGCAAGGTGTGGGCCCCCTGGCCTTCATCATTGGCGAGGATTTTTATTTATTTGTTTTAAGATGTTCCGTGGAGTTTCAGGACTTTTGGAGTTACGCAGAATAGGTCTCTAATATTTGCTCCTTTTCCAGCCCAGAATTCCAGCTGCCGGCATTATCCCTCCTTATGTAAACCTTGTAAAATAAGAGAGAATAGCCATAAGTATTGTGACAGAAAGTGAAATAACAGTCCATAATTCGATAAATATCGATATAAAAGCATGATGCAAAGTGGACATATCACTCACCCACCGCTGAAGCCTCGACCGCCGAGAACGTTTGCCCCGGCGGGCTGCGGGGAGGGAGGTCGGCATGGGAGCTGACCGATACTGAGTCGACGGCTGCTGAAGGAGGACGCCATGGACACACGCGCGAAAGTGCGTCGCCCCGCGAACGGGGGGCGCCTCGACGTCGAGTGGCGCTTCCTGGAGCCAAATGGAGTCATCGGTGATGAACAGGAGCGCACCGAGACGGATCTCGTGGCCCTTGGCCAAACCTCCGCCTGAAACCGTGTCTATGAGGATCGGAAAAAATCGCAACTTCTCCAACAAGTCGCTAAGACACCTGCCCCATGGTGGGCGCCAACTGTCGTGGTTCTAAGTCTGATAGTAGAATGGGGGTTGGAATGTAGAGGCAAGATCTTAGCTATGGAGGAGTTGTACACAGGAGTTTTATGAGTTCAGGCCCTTCTCGGAGGAAGTAACAACCCTACGTCTCGGAGCCCGGGGGCGGTCGACTGGATTATATGCGTGTGTGTTACAGAAAGTGCGAACCCCTGTCCCTGAGGAGGGGGTGGCTTATATAGAGTTCGCCAGACCCCTCCCGCCCTCAGTTACAAAGGGTTTAAGGTACATAAAGATGCAGACGTTACTGGTAATGCCTGCAATAAGTTACATAATGACCATTAAAGCTATGACTTAATTCCCGACCGTTGCGGAGTGGAGAGGCTCTAGATCTTCTTGTAGTCGAGTGATTATATATACGGTCGAGTGTCTTCAGGATTGTCGAGTGGAACATAACTTCATGGTCGAGTGGATGATGATTTTTCTTCGAATGCTCCTGGTACCTTTAGGGATGTCCTTGGGGAGGGTATCTTGAACAGATCCATGACCCTACCCTAGGTACATAGCTTCATTAGTCGGCGAAGCGGCTCCGGTAGGGTAAAGGAAGGTGTCGGCGAAGAGGATCAGAGGCCGTCAAAGGGGGCGTTCGGTGGGGCAGCTCCGGGGGGTGTGGACAAAGCGTCTCTGGTGGGGAGTACGAATGAGCCGTTGCAGATGCGCGGTGGTTGACGAGAGTACCGGCGAAGCAGATCCGGCGCCGTGGACAAGGCCGGCACTGAATGGGCTGTGGTACAGTGGTGGATGAGCAGTCTACTTGTTTCTAGGGGAGGTGGGAGGGGTAGATGCAGCCGGAGAAGCAGATCCGGAGAGGTGGACGCCGCTGGCAGTGAATGGCCTATGGTACGCTAGTGGATGAATAGTCTAGGGTTTCGAGAGGGGAGGGGAGAAAGGGCGATGAAGTACGGACAGCGTGATGTAAGATGCTCTGGTGCTGTGGAGTTAGTCGTTTTTGTGGGAGGGGGAGAGGAAATGGGAGTGCCGTGTAGTGGGGGAAGCGGAAGTTACCAAAGCAGCCCCGACCTATCATGTAGATGAGGGCGGTATTGTAACTGTTGGTCTCCGTGCACCAAGGACAAAAGGGGGATTTCGCATGCTAAAGACTAAGGTGGCAGAAATTTTAGAAGGAGGCGGGAGATTTTGCCGCCCGCGGGATCGTTCGTATCCAGTTTCAACTAATTTTGGACCGTGCTAGCGGGAAGGTCATGCTAGACTAAGTACACGGGGCACGCGTCAGCAGTTAATAACTGGTGTGAAGTCCACCCTAGAAAAAAAGACAATAACTCAGGATGATGCGCCGATAACTTGGACGTTCACACGGGCACGGCCAATCGTATGGGTGTAGTGGCGTGTTCACAAAAAAGGGATGAAACGCTCAGCCTATGTATTTCTCGTGTAAATAGATAATTTAGTGCCATTGGTTTTTTACTTTAAACATAATGCATTGACGTGTTAGTGTAGAGGCGCACAAAAAGAAATGGATATTGTAGTCAGCTACTTAATGTTACCTCATATGATTACATAGCCTCCATTTCATAAATTGCGTACCCGTTGAATTCATATATGAATATTACATATATTACTTCAAAATAGAAACTTAAATCATCCAAGACTAATGATTTGAATGCAAGAGTAACAATGGTGCATGTACATGATAGCTAGATTGGTTGTTTGAGGAAACATCAGTGTAACTTTGGCATGCACAACTGAAAAGGTTTATTTAAATAGAAATAATGTGATATGTGAGTGTCCAATCTTTATAGCGTTGAATCGATATTGTACCTTTGGCCACGATACAAAGTAGATATTGACTTATGTTCAAGCGATGCACGTCCACGACCGCTAGATAGTGATACGTGAATGAATTGTGCAATCTCTCTCACACGCATACATATCTCATTTCCCTGTGGGCATCGGAATCACACACGTGCACTTCGTGTATTTCTCTCCCTCCGTCAGGGTTAAATTCGTCTTTCTACCCCGTCCTACAAGTCTCTCACGTAGAAACACACACGCTTTGTATGTCTAACACGCCCACCCCTTTAATTCCGCCCACCCACAGCCACTATGTCTCAAAGTATAATAATGTATCTCACACATATGCTATCTACCTATCCCTTAATATAGCTAGATATGTGTCACACAAACTCCTTCTCCCTACTAGCAAGATGCCCATGCATTGCACGGAACATCAAGATGCATTTGTATGAGAAGTTTATCTTGTGGGGGAAAAGGATGAACGAGGGATGCCTTATTTGCAAATGCGGAGAGGAGTGTGGGTATCTTTTGGAAAAATTTCCATAGTTTCCTTCCTGTCCGTCAGATATAAATCGGATGGCCTATATTGCAGGATGGCAGGAACACCATCATCACCAACTCTGTTTTTTTTATAAGAATAGAGATATGTGAGTGTCACTGCCCCCCCCCCCACCCCCGCACACACACCCACACTTCCCGACACCAAAGGAGTAGGGTGACACCTCAATCTTGATACTAATCTATCGACTAGCTTCTCTCTCAAACATACACACACACTACCCGACACCGAAGGAGTAGGGTGGCACATCGATCTTGATAATAATCTATCTACTCCTCTTTCAAACACACACACACACACTTTCTAGCTGTGCCTTTGTGCCTACCGCGCACACTCTCGATACATATTTCTCTCCCTCCCCCCTCCCCCCAACAATGACAGCAGAAGGGTGACAACTCGATCTGATCATAATCTGTCAATTGGTTTCTCTCTCAAACATTGTATCCCGGTGCCTCGCTCGGTAGCCCCCTCGATATGTAGACTTCTCGCCCGCGCACATCTATAGTGACGATGACGCTGAACCTAGTGTGCCTTGTTTTTACCAGCCTCATGTGATAGTTTTCACCTGTTTTCTGTTAATTAACATGGCAACCTTTTCTTTGTTACTACTAGTGAATCTGGAATCATTCGGGGGAGACATAAAATATATCACTTCAACCCAATTATCGCAGGAACTGTTTTAAAAGAAATAAGCTAGCTGCCCATACTTTGCACGGAACATCAAGATGCATTTGTATGAGTAGTTTATCTTGTGAGAGAAAAGGTTGAACAAGGGAAGACCTTATTTGCGAACGTGGAGAGACATGTGGGTATATTTTTGCAAAATTGCCATAGTTTCTTTCCTATCCGTTAGATATAAATCCGACGGCCTATATTGCAAGATGCCACGCACACCATCATCACCAACTCTGTTTTCTACTCCCTCCGTCCAAAAATACTTGTCATCAAAATGGATAAAAAGAGATGTATCTAAAACTAAAATATGTCTAGATACATTTCCTTTTATCCATTTTGATGACAAGTATTTCCGGACGGAGGGAGTATTTGTCTTTTTAGAGATTTCAACAAGTGACTATGACCGGACCTTACCAACATACTGCTACGTCTTGAGCTTGCGTTGGTTTCCCCGAAGAGGAAGGGATGATGCAGCAGAGTAGGGTAAGTATTTCCCTCAGTTTTTCAGAACCAAGGTATCAATCTAGTAGGAGGCCACGCTCAAGTCCCTCGTACCTGCACAAAACGATAGCTACTCGCAACCAACGCGATTAGGGGTTGTCAATCCCTTCACGGTCATTTACGAGAGTGAGATCTGATAGATATAATATTTTTGGTAATTTTGGTATAAAGATACAAAGTAAAAAGTAAAAGCAAAGTAAAAAGGAAAGCAAGATTAAAGTGACGGAGATTGATATGATGAGAATAGACCCGGGGGCCATAGGTTTCACTAGTGGCTTCTCTCAAGAGCATAAGTATTCTACGGTGGGGGAAAAAATTACTGTTGAGCAATTGATAAAATTGAGCATAGTAATGAGAATATCAGGCATAATCATGTATATAGGAATCACGTCCGTGACAAGTAGACCGAAACGATTCTGCATCTACTACTATTACTCCACTAATCGACCACTATCCAACATGCATCTAGAGTATTAGGTTATAAACAGAGTAACGCCTTAAGCAAGATGACATGATGTAGAGAGATAAATTCATGCAATATGAAATAAACCCCATCTTGTTATCCTCGATGGCAACGATACAATACGTGCCTTGCTGCCCCTTCTGTCACTGGGTAAGGACACCGCAAGATCGAACCCAAAGCTAAGCACTTCTCCCATGGCAAGAACTACCAATCTAGTTGGCCAAACCAAACGGATAATTCGAAGAGACTTGCAAAGATAACCAATCATACATAAAAGAATTCAGAGAAGATTCAAATATTATTCATAGATAGACTTGATCATAAACCCACAATTCATCGATATCAACAAACACACCGCAAAAAGAAGATTACATCGAATAGATCTCCACAAGAGAGGGGGAGAACTTTGTATTGAGATTCAAAGAGAGAGAAGAAGCCATCTAGCTACTAACTATGGACCCGAAGGTCTGAGGTAAACTACTCACACTTCATCAGAGGGGCTAGGATGATGTAGAAGCCCTCCGTGATGACGGCCCTCTTCCAGCGGAGCTCCGGAACAGGCCCCAAGATGGGATCTCGTGGATACAGAAAGTTGCGGTGGTGGAATTAGGTTTTTGGCTCCTGTTCTGATCGTTTGGGGGTACTTAGATATATATAGGAGGAAGGAGTACGTCGGTGGAGCACCGAGGGGCCCACGAGGCAGGGGGCGCGCCCTAGGGTTAATTCCTGCGGTTAATAGGTTAGTCCGAAAAATGATATAAAAGTGGAAAATAAAGCCCAATATAGTCCAAAACAGTAGATAATATAGCATGGAGCAATCAAAAATTATAGATACGTTGGAGACGTATCAGGCATCCCCAAGCTCAATTCCTGCTCGTCCTCGAGTAGGTAAATGATAAAAAGAGAATTTTTGATGCGGAGTGCTACTGGCATAATTTCAATACAAATCTTCTTAATTGTGGTATGAATATTCAGATTAGAAAGATTCAGGACAAAAGTTTATATTGACATAAAAATAATAATACTTCAAATATACTAACAAAGCAATTATGTCTTCTCAAAATAACATGGCCAAAGAAAGTTATCCCGACAAAATCATATAGTCTGGCTATGCTCCATCTTCACCACACAAAGTATTTAAATCATGCACAACCCTGATGACAAGCCAAGCAATTGTTTCATACTCTAAATTTTTCAAAACTTTTTCAATCTTCACGCAATACATGAGCATGAGACATGGATATAGCACTATAGGTGGAATAGAATGGTGGTTGTGGAGAAGACAAAAAGGAGGGGAAGATAGTCTCACATCAACTAGGCGTATCAACGGGCTATGGAGATGCCCATCAATAGATATCAATGTGAGTGAGTAGGGATTGCCATGCAACGGATGCACTAGAGCTATAAATGTATGAAAGCTCAACAAAAGAAACTAAGTGGGTGTCCATCCAACTTGCTTGCTCACGAAGACCTAGGGCAATTTTGAGGAAGCCCATCATTGGAATATACAAGCCAAGTTCTATAATGAAAAATTCCCACTAGTATATGAAAGTGACAACATATGAGACTCTCTATATGCAGAACATGGTGCTACTTTGAAGCACAATATATGAGACTCGCTATATCATGGTGCTACTTTGAAGCACAAGTGTGGAAAAAAGGATAGTAGCATTGCCCCTTTTTATTTATTTTCTTTTTTTGGGCCTTCATTTTTTTTCTTTGGCCTTTGTCTTTTTTTTGGGACAATGCTCTATTAAATGATGATCATCACACTTTTATTTATTTACAACTCAATTATTACAACTCGATTCTAAAACAAAGTATGACTCTATATGGATGCCTCCGGCGGTGTACCGGGATATGCAATGAATCAAGAGTGACAAGTATTAAGAAATTATGAATGGTGGCTTTACCACAAATACTATGTCAACTACATGATCATGCTAAGCAATATGACAATGATGAATGTGTCATGATGAACTAGAAGGTGGAAAGTTGCATGGCAATATATCTCGGAATGGCTATGGAAATGCCATAATAGGTAGGTAAGGTGGCTGTTTTGAGGAAGGTATATGGTAGGTGTATGATATCGGCGAAAGGTGCGCGATATTAGAGAGGCTAGCAAAGGTGGAAGGGTGAGAGTGCGTATAATCCATGGACTCAACATTAGTCATAAAGAACTCATATACTTATTGCAAAAATCTAGAAGTTATTCAAGCAAAGTATTACGCTCATGCTCCTAGGGGGATAGATTGGTAGGAAAAGACCATCGCTCGTCCCCGACCGCCACTCATAAGGAAGACAATCAATAAATAAATCATGCTCCGACTTCATCACATAACGGTTCACCATACGTGCATGCTACGGGAATCACAAACTTTAACACAAGTATTCTTTAAATTCACAACTACTCAACTAGCATGACTTTAATATTATCACCTCCATATCTCAAAACAATTATCATGCTTGAACTTTTCTTAGTATGCAACACACTCAAAGAAAGTTTCACAAATCTTGAATACCAAGCATATTATTATTAAGAAAATTACCATGCTACTAAGAGACTCTCAAAATAATTTAAGTGAAGCATGAGAGATCAATAGTTTCTTTAAAACAAATCCACCACCATGCTCTAAAAGATCTAAGTGAAGCACATAGAGAAAAATTATAACACTCAAAAGATATAAGTGAAGCACATAGAGCAAAATTATAACGCTCAAAAGATATAAGTGAAGCACATAGAGCAAAACTACTTAGCTCAAAAGATATAAGTGAAGCACATAGAGCAAAACTACATAGCTCAAAAGATATAGGTGAAGCACATAGAGTATTGTATCAAATTTTAATTCATGTATGGATCTCTCAAAAGGTGTGTACAGCAAGGATGATTGTGGCATACTAAGACACAAAGACACAAATAATATAAGACGCTCCAAGCAAAACACATATCATGTTGGTGAATAAAAATATAGCTCCAAGTAAATTACCGATGGAAGTGGACGAAAGAGGGGATGCCTTCCGGGGCATCCCCAAGCTTTGAATTTTTGGTATCCTTGGATTATCTTGGGGGTGCCATGGGCATCCCCAAGCTTAGTATCTTGCCACTCCTTGTTCCATAATCCATCAAAATATTTCACCCAAAACTTGAAAACTTCACAACACAAAACTCAAAATAGAAAACTCGTGAGCTCCGTTAGCGAAAGAAAACAAAAGACCACTTCAAGGTACTGTAATGAACTCATTATTTATTTATATTGGTGTTAAACCTACTGTATTCCAACTTATCTATGGATTATAAACTATTTTACTAGACATAGATTCATCAAAATAAGCAAACAACACACGAAAAACAGAATCTGTCAAAAACAGAACAGTCTGTAGTAATCTGTAGCTAGCGCAAGATCTGGAAACCCAAAAATTCTAAAGTAAATTTCTGGACGTGAGAAATTTATCTATTAATAATTTTCAAAAAAATTAACGAAATAGAACTCTTCAAATAAAAATGACAGCAGTTCTCGTGAGTGCTAAAGTTTCTGTTTTTTACAGCAAGTTCAACAAGACTTTCCCCAAGTCTTCCCAACGGTTCTACTTGGCACAAACACTAATTAAACACAAAAAACACAACAAAAACAGAGTTTAGATAATTTATTTATTACTAATCAGGAGCAAAAATCATGGAATAAAAATAAAATTGGGTTGCCTCCCAACAAGCGCTATCGTTTAACGCCCCTAGCTAGGCATAAAAGCGAAGATAGATCTAGGTATTGCCATCTTGATTCTTAATTGTTTTAGCGATGTTATGCTCGAATCCGGGAGGTTCCTTACATTTCCCTTCATATTCAGATATCTTGAGATCTAAAGAATCCAACCGCTTATTGCAAAGAGTAATCAACATATTCATGCGGTGAAGATTTACGCTAACGCTCTTAAGAGGTTCAAGAGATTTCTGTAAAATCTTAGTTACTTTGCAAATTTTCTCAAAAACTTGCGTTTTCTCTTGGGTATGATGGGGCCCCTTTTGTTGAGATAAAGTTGCTACTATACCTTCTATAATTTCATGCGCGATACTAGGATCAATTTCAATAAAATTGCCTTTGGCAACACAATCCAAAAGTTGTCTATGAGACATATTAAGCCCAACATAAAAGTTGCGAAGCAAAATTCTGAAATTTACTTCTAGGGTGCATTTACGATAAGATTCCATAATTCTAAACCAAGCATCCTTTAAGTTTTCTCCTTGTTTTTTTGGAAGTGAAGGACTTCAAACTCAGGAGACATAGGAGCAGAAAGAGGACTGGCCATGACGACAAGCAAACAAACTAGCACACGAGCAAACAAGAGGCAAACGGGCAAAAGAGGCAAATAGAGAGGGAGGATAGAGAGAGAGAGAGGGTGAACAAAATGGAAAGGGTGAATTGGGGGAGAGGAAAACGAGAGGCAAATGGCAAATAATGTAATGCGAGAGATATGGATTGTGATGGGTACTTGGTATATTGACTTTTTTGCGTAGACTCCCCGGCATCGGCGCCAGAAATCCTTCTTGCTACGTCTTGAGCTTGTGTTCGTTTTCCCTGAAGAGGAAGGGATGATCCAGCAGAGTAGCGTAAGTATTTCCCTCGGTTTTTGAGAACCAATGTATCAATCCAGTAGGAGGCCACGCTCAAGTCCCTCGTACCTGCACAAAACGATAGCTACTCACAACCAACGCGATCAGGGGTTGTCAATCCCTTCACGGTCATTTACGAGAGTGAGATCTGATAGATATAATATTTTTAGTATTTTTGGTATAAAGATGCAAAGTAAAAAGTAAAAGCAAAGTAAAAAGCAAAGCAAGATTAAAGTGATGGAGATTGATATGGTGAGAATAGACCCGAGGGCCATAGGTTTCACTAGTGGCTTCTCTCAAGAGCATAAGTATTCTACGATGGGTGAACAAATTACTGTTGAGCAATTGACAGAATTGAGCATAGTTATGAGAATATCTAGGCATGATCATGTATATAGGCATCACGTCCGTGACAAGTAGACCAAAACGATTCTGCATGTACTACTATTACTCCACTCTTCGACCGCTATCCAGCATGCATCTAGAGTATAATGTTAAAAACAGAGTAACACCTTAAGCAAGATGACATGATGTGGAGAGATAAATTCATGCATTATGAAATAAACCCCATCTTTTTATCCTCGATGGCAACGATACAATACGTGCCTTAATGCCCCTTCTGTCACTGGGTAAGGACACCGCAAGATCGAACCCAAAGCTAAGCACTTCTCCCATGGCAAGAACTACCAATCTAGTTGGCCAAACCAAATGGATAATTCGAAGGGACTTGCAAAGATAACCAATCATACATAAAAGAATTCAGAGAAGATTCAAATATTATTCATAGATAGACTTGATCATAAACCCACAATTCATCGGTCTTAACAAACACACCGCAAAAAGAAGATTACATCGAATAGATCTCCACAAGAGAGGGGGAGAACTTTGTACTGAGATTCAAAGAGAGAGAAGAAGCCATCTAGCTACTAACTATGGACCCGAAGGTCTCAGGTAAACTACTCACTCTTCATTGGAGGGGCTAGGATGATGTAGAAGCCCTCCGTGATGATGGCCCTCTTCCGGCGGAGCTCCGGAACAGGCCCCAAGATGGGATCTCGTGGATACAGAAAGTTGCGGCGATGGAATTAGGTTTTTGCTTCCTGCTCTGATTGTTTGGGGGTACGTAGGTATATATAGGAGGAAGGACTACGTCGGTGGAGCACCGATGGGCCCATGAGGCAGGGGGCGCGCCCTAGGGGGGGCGCCCCCCACCCTCGTGACCTCCTCTTTGACTCCCTGGAGTAGAGTCCAAGTCTCCTGGATCACGTTCGGTGAGAAAATCACGTTCCCGAAGATTTTATTCCGTTTGGACTCCGTTTGATATTCTTTTTCTCCGAAACACTGAAATAGGCAAAAAACAGCAATTCTGGGCTGGGCCTCCAGTTAATAGGTTAGTCCCAAAAATGATATAAAAGTGGAAAATAAAGCCCAATATAGTCCAAAATAGTAGATAATATAGCATGGAGCAATCAAAAATTATAGATACGTTGGAGACGTATCACATACTCAAAAAAGTAGTCCATAATTTTGATGTTACCCTCTTTTCTTGGCGGTGCAGTGCCATCTGGATACCTCATAAATAAATAAAGTACTACATGATACTAATATATGATACATGGCGCATGAGTACTAAGTATTATTAATACAGTTTTGCTAGAACTCATCTAGATGAGATATAATTTGGTATCATTCATCTTTTATAGCCATTGGATGTGATGCTATATAAGATGCGTGTGTGCTGACGTGGATTGCATTTGTTCTTGTGCAACGAGCTGACCATTGCATGTCATGTTTGATAGTCTCAAGTCATTAAAAGTATACAAGCCCCACATCTCTTCTTGGTTGATTCCTCTATTTATGTCAAAAAATAAGAAACAACATGAGAGGTAATGCACCACGCCTATGTGTTTACTCTTTGGTTTTCATAAGATGACTTAATACTCACCTAGACGAAGGGAGTATTCGATTTGACAGCGGGCGGCGCAGTTCCCGATACGGCTTTAATGCAGACGAGGGAGGGAGTAGCAGTTCCCGATATGTTGAAGGGCCAATGCATCCACCTTCAATTAATGCATGAGGGAAGTAATGGGAGGAGGTCCGGGAAAAGAGGCTCCACGATGTGAATGCAACGCAGTTTGCCCTCATTGCCCTCATATAAAGGCGCCCCTCCATTCCAATGCATCTACCACATCGTATGCACCTAAGCATTTGCCTAAGCACCTAAACTAAGCGCAAAAGAGCTCACTCCAAACCCATGGCGGCGATGCTCGTGAGCGGCCAGCGGCTGCGCCAGATGGTACATGACGCTGACCTGCGGCATGGCGCCGAGGATCGTCTCCAGACAGTGTTGGAGACTGGCTGGTGGATGGCCGCCTTCGACGCCAACTACGACTCTCAGTTGGACCAAATGATCGTTGCCACCAGCAACAAGTTCACCATCCTCAAGAAGCTCGTGGACGACATTGCCGTACTCCTCCAGCCCACGCGCCCGGGCTCCTCATTGCCTGCCACCCTAATCAGCCTCCATGGCTGGAACCTCTTTCAAGCACTGGTGGCCCTGCGACTGCCCGCCGACGCCACGAAGAATGTCCACCTGGAGGTCGCACTCGCCGCGAGGCGCCTCACCCTGCAAGAATTCGTTGACCTACACATCCACATGTACAAGGAAATCGTGTACATAGGTATCTACAAGGCCAGTGAGGACACTACGACGTTGGCCTTCCTCAACTGGCTGGAAGCCTTGGATGCCTTTGCTGAGAAGCACCTCGACCTTGCCGCAAAATCCGCCGCTCCTTAGCCGCCAGTCGGTGGCCCGGCGCACTAAGTTGAGGAGGAGGAGGTCGTACGTTCATGGATCCATCTTTCTTCTCGCCTTCTGTAACCACCACTGCGATCACATCATCGTGGCCTTAATTCTTATTGTGCTGTTGCATTCTCGTTCCAGTCAATACCGACATGTGCGATCCCTTTGCTTAATTATATGCATCACTGTAACTAGTACTCCATCTGTCAATTTATAAGTTGTGCTTACCTTTTCCATCAACTTCGTGCAAAGCGCGGGCATCTTGCTAGAAACACTAGAATATGTCTATATAATCCGTATGTGATAGTCCATTTGAAATCTCAAAAAAGAAAAATATTTAGGTACGGAGGGAGTAATATATTAGGAGTATATCAAAACAATAGTGATTTCTTTCAAGTTTGTGAACAAATACTACTATTCTACTACTTTGGATCCGCCGCAACGCACGGGCACATTGCTGGTAAAAGGAAAAGGCCTGCCGCGTTCGCGTCGCACCCCCACACGCCCTGGAATCGGGAGTACAACACGGCTCGTCTGCCGCCGGGTTGACGTGTTGCCTAGCATTTTCACTTTCATGTGGGACCGCCGTTGAGCAAACCGACACCCCACCCGCCGCCGGGTTGGAAAACAGAAACAAGGGGAAGATCTAGCTGTAGCACGGAACCAAGAAATTTGGTGTCAGACGGGGCTCGTTGATAGAGTAGGAGCATTCCATACTAGTACTACTCCTACTAGTACCAAGTTTATACTCCTAATACTATATTAATGTGTTTAGAGTGCACTCCACTAAATAGATATATATACTTTGGATCCATTGCAACGGACCGGCACATCTATATCTATACCCCCTATATAGTGTGTGAAAAACTTCGAAAGTTGGTCGTTGGATGAAGCCAATCCGACGGTACAAAGATGGCAAATCCGAGCACTACTGGCCGTTGGATGTCATCTAGCAGATTCTGCCACATGTATAATGTAGAAGACTCCATGGTTGAACTTAATTCATGACTAAGGTCCTCTTTGATTCATAGGATTGCAGAAACACGGGAATAGGAAAAAAGTAGGATTGGAATGGCATGTTCATTGGATCCCTATAGGATTTGAGTTTGTTTGATTGTGTCACATGAAAAACAAAGGATTTCTTTCAAGAGGTTGGAGTGCATGTTAGAATTCCTGGGAAACATAGTACAAATGAATCCTTAGGAAAATATTCTATACGATTCAATCCTACGAATCAAACGACCAACGTAGGAAAAATTCCTAAGGATTCTAATCCTTCAAAGATCCTATGAAAATCCTTTGAATCAAACAGACCCTAACTTTGCCACAACTAAGCTTAGGCAAAGTTATTAGTTCTTCGAAACGAGAGAAACAAGTTGGCAAGCCTAAGGGAATCTTGCCACATTTTTCGTGTGTATGTCATGTGGGGCCTTAGTGTGGCTTGCCTAAGGTGTGGCTTGAACCAAACACTCACCTAAGTTAGTCAAACTTGCCTAACCTTACATTCCACCAGATTTTGCCACATGTTAGAATCCAGAAAGCTCCACATGTAGAAGCATAATGCACAAACCACCAGAATCTCATGCGTGCAATGCACGTGTGCCTTACTAGTACTAGTAGTTGGTAGTAGTAAGAAACAAATTCCAGTTTTGGCACGAGCTCGTACTGCGGGAGCACCACAAGGCCTACCGCAGGAGTTACATTTCCCTATCGGGGCCCACAGGACCGAACTTTAGTGGCTTAGTGCCCAGCCTTTGAGTAAATGACATGCGGACCTTAAATGCGGCTGGCCCACATGTCATTCTCATGGTGGTGGTGTGGTTCACGACTGACTCGTTCGAGATGAACCGGCCGGTGGTGGCATGGCCGTGGCGAGGGTGCCACAGCTGGGCGTCGGGGCGTTACGAGGCGTAGATGGCCACACCGGCGGGTACTACCTGTAGTACTCCCTCCGGTCCTTTTTACTCTGCATATTAGGTTTGTCCGAAGTCAATCTCATCCAACTTTGACCAAGTTTATGTAAAAAATTATAGACATTCACATAACAACACCAATATCATTAGATTCATCTTTGAATATATTTTCATATTTTATTTATTAGATATTATAGATGCTAATAATTTCTAATATAAATTTGGTCAAACTTAGCAAAGTTTGACTTTCGGGAAATCCAATGTGCAGAGTAAAAAGGACCGGAGGGAGTACATAAGTACTCCAGCTGAGGATTGATGCCCGAGACTAAATGTGTCACAACCGCTGGATGAAAATTCGATGGTGTGGGAGTACGGATCGGAGCACAGCAGCGGAGTAGGCAAACTGCGTCCAATCGGGTGTGTCTGTGGTACAAAGTTGATGGTCGCCGCAGTTCAGCTGGCCCGCATGTCATGCACACAAAGGCAGAGGAGCAGTCGGGTCGAGAGGGATGAGGGGCGTGTCGGGGGGATGAGGATCCCCTGACGCGAACAATCCTACCATTCAGTCACTGACATGTGGGACCCATAAGCGTGGGTCCCACCTATCAGCGAAGGGAAGGCAGGGCAAGGAAGTGATAGCCACGTCAGAGGATCCATGTCCACGTCGGGGGACGTCGTGCCGTGGGTTGGAGCGGCGTCGTGGGAATCGTGTGTGGGTGTGGCAGTGGTAGAAACAAGGAACGTGATGGTCGCCGTGGTTCAACTTCCATGGACAAGCTGTCATGTCTACTGACACATGTATGTCAAAACTAGAGTGTTTATATTTCAAGCATGTGAACAAGTATTATTCTACTACTTTGGATCCATTGCAACGCACGGGCCAGAACATTGGTAGTAGTAGTGTCCATCTCTATCTCTAGAGGCCTTCCCTCGTTCATCCTTTTCTCTGACAAGATAAACTACTCATACAAATGCATCTTGATGTTCCGTGGAACGCACGAGGATGTTTCCTTGGGGGTCTCTCCTGCGTGGCGTAGCCGTAGTTGCAAGTTGACGCCCCTTGATATGCCGACATTGAGGGGCACTCGGATTTCCTCCGATGAGCAGGTAAGATGAGTTTGATCACGTAGTAAATGCATTCTAAAGACTACTTCCGTGTCAATTTCCTAATTCTCCCCCTGCCCACTGTTTCACAGGTTAGGCTCGGTGCGAGTGGAGATTGGCTTGCATATGTACGGGGTTTGGATGCAAATGAAGATGAAGGGGAGGTGAAGAAGCCAAGGAGAATCGGTTCGCGATGGATAAGTAAATGGGAGAAGTGGCGTGTAGGCAGTTGATTAGACGGCTAGGTAGACTAAACGAAAAGGCTATGCGGGTAGACTGATGAGTCGTACCTGTTCGTGTAAGTGCCCATCCTTCCTGATAGGTGGGACCTATGCATGCAAACAGATAAAAAAATGTGTCGTAGTTTTTTTGAGCGCGTGAGTGGGAGATACAACATTCTCTGGTTAAGGAATACTCCCTCCGTTTAGGTAAGTATAAGTCACCTTATGAAAATCAGGTTTTCCCAAAACCTTTAGGCGTGGAGCATTAACTTCCTGCTCGATCCCCTCCCAGCCTCGTTAGCCAGCGTTCTCTTCCTCTGCTGCCGCGTTCTACCTTTCCATTTTTCCTCTTCTCAAGTGTGGAACGATCTGCTTGCCGTCCTTGATGCACGAGAACGACCACTGCATGCATCGCGGCAGGGTGTTGATTGGGCATGCACGAGAATTTGGTTCTGCTCGGAATATGGATGATACCTGAACAATGAAGTGAACAGGCATGCTAGCACGGGAGACGTATTTCCACTATACAATACTGGAGTACTCATGTTCCTACTACTACTACTACTACTACTACTACTAGTAGTAGTAGTAGTAGTAGTAGTACAACTGTGGTACACTTGATGGTCAAAATACTATTCATCCGGTCCTCATAGTGAAGTGACAACACCCCGCATCTGACACTAGTCCAGGCAGCGTGTTCGGGTTACCAAAGTCAGCCTCACCCATGTGCACCGTGCAGTCTGTCACCGCCCCTGTACAGCACATTGCCGCCTCGCCTCGTCTCCCTCTCCGGTCCCATAGCACCACTCCATCTCCATCACCTTCTCCGTCTCCGTCTCCATCTCACTGTGCCCCCGTGTACCGTCGCCTCACTCGCCTCCCCTAGTACCACTATTCCCTCGCTAGCCAATCCAGCACCGACATCCTTCTCCCCCGTAAATGAAGGCCCCTTCAAAACTCCACCATGGCCGAACGCGAACCGCGCAACATCCATATGAGCCACGATTGGAGCAATCTCCCCAGTGACATCCTCGACCTCTATTGTTCGTGTATGGATATGTTGAGCGCCCTGCGGCTGGCTGCATGCTCGAGGGACATGCATACGGCCATCATCAAAGCGAGGCCTAAGCTTTTCAAGACACCCTGCTTGCTGCTATCTGGTCTTGCGAGATCGGCTCACCATGATACGGAGGAGTGCGTGATGCCCCTCGACTTCAATCCGATCTGCATTAGCCGAAACTTCTTTGCAGGTATGAAGTGGGTCGCCGTACATCATTTCCCTCGACGTCGATCCGATCACCATCGCTTGAAACTTCTTGGCAGGTATGTACTGGGCGGCATGAACTCCCACTGGATGGCTGCCTTCAGAGAAGACGGTAAAAAGTTGGTGCTCGTGAACTTCCAGACCTCCCATGAGATTATCCTTCCTCCGTTGGATTATATAGAGTATTACCATCGCGGTCCAAGTCATCTAGATTACTACGTCAGTTGGACAAACCTTGTTTTGCAGAAGATTGTAATCTGCCAAGTGCCCACACGACATGCGAATTACGCAGACTTCAAGCTAATTGCCTTGTTCGACCGCGGACTCTCCTATCTTTACGCTGGTGCCTTCTTTAGCTGGAGACAACTCGGCTCGCAGTGGATCATCGTCAAAGCTGATACACACTTCTGTGATGCTATTGAACACAATGGCATCATCTACGCGATCGACAAAGCAGATGGCACCACGTATTGCTGGGACGGCGCGTGTAAGTTGTTTCCGTCTCATGTTAATGATGACTCCATGACACTGTTTGAAATTTTTGTGATGATTGGCATATCCCTATTTTAGCAGAATTTGAGTAGAACTATGGCAATGTATTAGAGACGCCGTAAATTAGCTATATTTGGAATGAGCTAATTCATGCGATTGTGACCATGTCATTATAGCCAAATTTTACCCTGAATAATCAAACGGTTAGGAATATATGGATATTATCCTTATTTTACAGTAATCTATATACTACTACTAAATATGAGTGTGTATCAATGGCCATGTTAGTTTCCTCATTTTCATGATGTAGAAACATGCACCACACTGTTGGTTTCATCTAACCATACATTAGGGAAGTAAATGTGCATATGGAGAACTCTATATTTGGAAGTAGTGAAATCTTGCAATGCTTACCATGTGTACATACCTATATTCGCCCTTCAGCAATCAATGGCTAGAATAATATCATCACAAAAAAATTTCCCACAGAACACGAGTATATAACAATGCATGGTCTGTTAGTTACCTTGAAGAATTTGTTTGTGAGGATAGAACATGATTACATAACATGCATGACATGGTAGTTTCCTGTGAAGAATCGATTGCGAGATAACATGAGTATAACCATGCATGGCACTTCTATATTTTCGAACCCCGTATACATTTCCCTGTATTTTCCCCCTAGTTCCAACAGGGACATATCAATGTTGTTTCTTGCATTATCCTACTCATACTCTAAACAATGCTGATCTTACATTAACAATGCCTGTCCTTTTTGATATGATGCAGTGTCCCTACAGTTACTGCCCTTTGTAATCACACCACCTTTGCCAAAAACAAGGAAGCACAACTGGTTCCTCGCTCGATCAGACGACGGCAAAAGACTAATGATCATTCGGAAACATGAGCCGGAAAAGTTATATTGCAAAACCCCACTGTATGCAAGCACTGTGTAATACGTGAGTATCCGGACAGTGGTTGTTACATCTATGAGCAGGATACTAGCTTTTTGGGGCCTTTAAGATTTTTTAGTTAGAGGCAGGTAAACAGCCTTGGTTCACACTCTCTATTTCTCGGACTCAATTATCCGATTAACCAGGAGATCACCGTTGGCAAGGACCTTGATGGCAGACAGGCTTTGTTTGCTATGGAAAACTGTGTCTACACGGCGAGCCCTAGGATTTCAGGAGCAAACTCCCCTGATTGTCAATGATACAGCCTGCAGCCAAAAGAAGGTGAGAATGACAAAGGCATCCAGATTAACTTTGATCCTTGGATGTCTCAACTAAGACAGGCAGTGATATGGTTCAAGCCTTCAGGTTGATAGGTAATTGGGCTGTTGCATCGAAAGGGTGGAGTACTGGTGTCTCCGGATCACTGGTCGCTGAAGCGGGGCTGCAAATTATGATGGTGTTGGATCATCTCTTCGAATGACTTTGTTGTCTTTGCTGCTGGTTCTGGATGGGTAGTTCTTTCTTTTGTTATGCATATTCCTTGTCATTTGGTCATCCTCGTCTATGTCACTCTTACTATGTAATAGTTGCTTCTATTTAGAATGTCATTTTCGTCTGGATCACGAGAGTCTGAGCGTTGCAGATGGGTGCGTTTTGGTGGTGTAGCAAGACTTCTTATGAACTATGAGGTCTTGTTGTTTATGTTAGTAGTAGTCACTAGTCAGTGTTTGAATGTTGTATATATTGTTGTTTTGAACTGTTTATTGTCTCGAACTACTGGTGGGCTAAATGAGGGCATCACCATTCTCAAGTGTTCAGAGTATATCTCCTTTTTTCAAGTTATATAATTTGAGCTCAGTGTCTTTTCAATGATGTACACTTGTTTGGGCCAGTGAGGTGTCGTTGAATATGGGCCGAGTAGTAACGCAATGGCAAATAGGTCAATTATGACTCTCAGGCCGGGCTCTCAAAAGATCCTGAAAAAAAGGTCAGGCTCTCCAAAAAAGAAAGAATAAGGACTCTTAGGCCGACATGTGGGCGCCACCGCTGTTTTCGTGCGCTTGCGCACCGAGAGCATATTGGCGTGTGCTCGAAATTCATTCTACGTTTTCATCCCCAGTATCCTGTCCCCCCCCCACCTCTGGAATCTCGATTCCTACTCCAGTTCCCCCAAATCCCCCTCCTGTACTCCCTGTACTCAAGCACACTATCATGTCGCCGGTCAACGCGGATCTCCGTGCCGGAGATCCTGAGGTCCGTCCTGCCTTCGGTCGCTACGTGATGTCACTCAAAAGTGCCATGGCGGCGCTTGACGACCAGTTTGCCGGCAAAGTGCTGATGGTAACCATCAACGGCGACCGGCCTCCCGTCTCACCGGATGACCTTGTCAAAGCTCTTGGCATTCCCCACGGCATCCAAATAAGTGTCTTGCTCGTCGAAGTCTGTCCGCCACCGGCTGATTTCTTTGTTAGGTTCCGGACAACTTTCGACTGCAGTCATGTGTTCGAATCTTCCCGGCGTTTGTTCTGCGATGGCGCGCTGGTGAGCTTTGATCGATGGCACCCAGGATGGGGCTCGGTGCCCTCTAAGCTTGAGTTTTTTAACAAATCTTACCTTCCACGGCATGCCTCGACGTGCTTGGAACAGCGAGTCCATGAACGAGCTTATCAACGACCTTGGATGTGAGCTCGTAAGTATGTTTGTTCCTCCAGACAGCCGGGCTCTGATGGTTATGGCATAGATGAAGAAGCCGTCCTTCATACTGAAGGTGATTGGTGTTAAGATACCAGTGCAGGAACCGGGGTTGTACTATTCGTCGCCACCAAGGCCGCCGCGGACCACGTTAGGGATGTACCTGTATCGAGTGTTCGTGCATATCGAAGAAGTGGTCAATCCATCAATCGAAGTCCTGCCGCCGCCGCTGGTGCCAGGGTCCGTCGACGACATCCATTACAGGAGTCAACGTCAGACTTTCCCCGTGTTCCTCGGAACGATGGATGGCACAGGGCCTACTCCATCGCGCGGCGGAGGCCACTTCTTCTTTGGGAGAAGAGGTAGGGGTTGGCTGCCTGAATGTGCTCTATTTGAGGTAACAACTGAATCTTGTCAGATACTAGTTAAATCCGAGCTATGGGTGTGAAGCACTGATATGCCAGTACATTTGATTGTGACCTGTTCTAATTTTGTACCTGAACTTTTTTAGAAAGGGCTGTATGTAAATTTAATGTGCTAGCAGAACTTATTGTGTTGTTTGTCTGTTTTCTTTGCACAACATTCAAGATATTTCCCCATCATTGATAAATACGATGAACCGTTATGTACGACTTCGTTTGTTTCAACATAGCCCTTCCCGTAGCGATCCACTGCTTCCATCCTGATTGTGGCCCCTGCGTGAAATTTTTGTATGCAAGTTCAGTGTGCTATGATATTCTATATGATTGTACCAACTATATAAGTTTTTACTGAGCATCAGCAATGCATATGGCTGAAAGATGTATTTACGAGCATCGACCGATGGGTCTCTCTCTCTCACACACACACGCACAAGTGGGACCCGTTGAATTATTTATTTGCTCGTGACAGCTTTTAATTAGGTTCCACTGTAATCTAACTTTTTTCTTAAGTTATTAATTGAGCTCAGTGACTTCAAAAAGTTGTATAGAAGCCTTTTTTGGGCCTTTCCGGCGTCGCTGAATGTGGGTTGAGTAACCATGTTAGGTTGTACTGTACTACACAGGCCTTTTTTTCAACATCAGCAATGCAACTGGGCCAACAGCTGTACACAATATTCGAGTCAACTTGTTATTCTCCGCCCCGCTGGGCTGCAAACTTTCCTAGGAGGTATGCATTAGGCTTAACAAGAAAATGGACTTTAAGAAATAATAAATGGGATGTATTATAATATATGGACAGTTACTATGCACGAAACATGTAATTAGGTTGAAAAATAATTTTTTTTTTGGAATCTGAAAATTTTAATTTCATTACTTGTTGCGCGCGCAATATATCGTTGGATTTTAACGTAATACAACTTTATTTTGAAATTATATTTAACCTGTCTAGAAATTTCGGATAAAAATATTTCGGATCCCATCAAAATGTGTGAATTTTTTTTTAATTATGTTTTGAGCGGTTGTTTGAAATTATTAATCATTGTCCTAGCTAGAAGTTGGGCTGTACTTTTAACAAACTGTAAATGGGCCGTAGTAAATTCCATTAGAATTAATAAATGGGCTGTACATTCTTATGAATCGCAAATGGGCTATATGTTCTCTGCCAAATCCGAGCCGTGGGCCTACTAAGTTGACACGTACCAAGGGCTTTGTCAACTTAGTCAATATAAACGATTCTAGCTCCAGTGATCGTATGATGTCCACCCAACGGTCATAGTGCTTCTTCAACCTCTGGTCTTCTTGCTCCAGCCGCCCAAAGCAGCGCTGGTCGTGTCGCGTGCTCCTGCCTCCCGTGGCCGACTGTGATGCCGCGGAGGCCTCACCACCCCATACTACTCCCACTACTGGCCAGGCCATCCCTCTACTCACCCACACCCCCTGTTATTCTACGGCGATGGCAGCCTCACACCGCAGCCGAACCAGTGAAGCCTCATACTCCTCTCTGCGCGGGCTTCCACTGTTGCGTCTTCCCCGGCTCCACGTCATCCCCTTCCTAGGCCTCGCTGTCGTCCAGACCACCGCCCTGGTGCTCTCGGCGCGGCGTGGTCAACGTGGTCAATGACCGACTTCCATCGGAAGAGTACTATACGTGGAGAGGCTGACAGCTTGGTCCAGGCGGCCGCAAGGAAGTGCCTCCTTATTACGCGCAAAATAATTATTCCTCCACCTGACAGCAGGGACCCACCGGACGGGCCACCTTATTTCGCGAAAAAAACGTTTCCCCCCTGACTGCTGGGACCCACCGGACGGGCCAGCGTATTTCACAAAAAAAAAACGTTCCCCCTGCTGCCAGCTCGGACCCACCGGAAGTGCCTCCTTATTACGCACAAAAAATGAATACTCCCCCTCCTAGCTGGGACCCACCATGGTGGGAGGCTGACTTGTGGGCCTACTAAGTTGACTGGGACGGGGGCCTTTGTCAACTTTAGTCAATATGAACGATTCTAGCTCCAGTGACCATACGATGTGCATCCAATGTCCATAGTGCTTCTTCAACCTCTGGTATTCTTGCTCAAGCCGCCCAAAGCAGCGCCGGTCGTGCCACATGCTCCTGCCTCCCGTGGCCGGCTGTGCTGCCGCGGAGGCCTCACCGCCCCTACTATTCCCACCGCTGGCCAGGCCCTACGGCGACGGCTGCCTCACACCGCAGCCGAACCAGTTAACCCTCGTACTCCTCTCCGCGCGGGCTTCCACTGGCGCGTCTTCCCCAGCTCCCCGTCGTCCCCTTCCTAGGCCTCACCATCGTCCACCGCCTTGGTGCTCTCGGTGCGGCATGGTCAACGTGGTCAAGGAACGACTTCCATCGGACATGGACTGTACGTGGAGAGGCTGACAGCTGGGTCCACGGCCGTAGCAAGGAAGTGCCTCCTTATTACGCGGAAAATAATGATTCCTCCACCTGACAGCTGGGACCCACTGGACGGGCCACTGTATTTCGCGAAAAAAACATTTGCCCCTGACTGTTGGGACCCACCGGCTACATCTTCGCGCGCAAGGAAGTGCGTCCGAGCAAAAAAAAAACAATTCACCCCCCTGCCCGCTGGGACCCACCAGCTACATCTTCGCAGGCAAGGAAGTGCCCTGACAGTCGGGACCCACCTGCTCGAAGCATACGTAGCGTTGTCATTCTGTTCGCGAACATGTACGTACATATATACTGGTGGATGTAGAGGCGCGTACGTGTCGTAGTAGAGGCGCGTACGTGTCATAGTAGAGGCGCGCATGTAGCATGTACACGTACGTACAGCGACCAGCGTGCAAGAAAGAAAATACGGCCACGTATGTGTACATACGGGCGGGGTCTCGAATGCCTACTCGCGCATACGCACGGCCAGGGCTCATGTACATGGCTGGGTCGGAACAGAGAAACAGCGTCGTCGTCGTGTTCATGGGGAGGCAATGGAATACGTCGTTTTCATGGGGAGGCAACGAAACGCGTCGTGTTCATCGGGACGCAATGGAACGCGTGGGAGCCAACCAGCTGGGTCGGAACGGAATGCGTGGTCGTGTTCATCGGGAGGGCTTGGACGGAACAGGCAATGGAAACGAGGCCTGAACGGGGTCCTGTTGATCGGGAGGGGTCTGGCGTACCGCAAAACGGAGGAAACGGACATCCTACGGTCGAAATGGGGGTACTGTTGATCGGGAGGGGTGTGGCGTACTGCAAAACGGATGAAACAGACCTCCTACGGTCGAAACGGGGGTCCTGTTGATCGGGAGGGGTGTGGCGTACCGCAAAACGGACGAAACGGACCTCCTACGGTCGAAACGGGGGTCCTGTTCATCGGGATGGGTGTGGCGTACCACAAAACGGGACTCCACGGGATACTGTTCATCTCCACCGTCGACCGCCTCCGGCCTCCACGGGCTACCGTCGACCTCCTCCAGCCTCCACGGGCTCCTATTCATCCAGCCGCCACCGTGCGCTACTCCACCGGCTACTGTTCAACCACCCCTCCACTGTCTACTGTTCATCCAACCCTCCACACCACGGGGTCCTGTTCAACCACCCCTCCACGGGCACCCGTCCATCGTCTACTGTTCATCCAGCCCTCCACCACACCACGGGGTCCTGTTCATCTAGAGGCAACGCCACCGGTCACTGTTCATCCAAACCCCCGCAACGCTCACTGTTCATCCCAGAGGCAGCATAGTTCGACTTCATTTAGCAGCAGTAGCGAAGGAATCACTCGATCGGGTTCAGTTAAGAGCCATCGATTGACCGCTCGGGTTCAGTAACGCGTAGCCAGCGGTGCAATCGCTCGGATTCAGTTAGAGCCCACCGCCTCGCTCGGGTTCAGTTAGAGCCAATGCCTCCCACACACGCGCGTACGTGTACGAGAGAAATGCGCATCGCTCGGCCCCCGACCTCCCACCGTAACCGGGAACTCCCCGAAATTTTCCTCCCCCTCGCTTCTACCACGGTTTTTTCCATCATGGACGGCCCAAAGAATGTCATGCAGCTGCGTTTCCGGCCCGCCCAGGACGAAAAGCCCATTTTCTGTCATGATTTTTTGTCATAGAAGTAGGAGCCCACCACAACTATGATGATACCGGGTTTTGTCACAATTATAGTCATATAAGTGTCATATGTATGACAGGAAAAAAATTGTTCGGCCCAAAATGTCATGGATGTGTCTTTTTTTGTAGGGACGGCAGTGCTCTCCAACTAGTGCTTTTTAATAAGAAGATGATGACTCAGCATAAAAGTAAATAGATAGGCCCTTTGCAGAGGGAAGCAGGGATTTGTAGAGGTGCTAGAGCTCAGTTTTAAAATAGAGATGGATAATATTTTGAGCGATATACTTTCATTGTCAACATAACAACCAAGAGATGGCGATATCTTCCATGCTACACACATTATAGGCGGTTCCCAAACAGAATGGTAAAGTTTATACTCCCCCTTCCACCAACAAGCATCAATCCATGGCTTGCTCGAAACAACGAGTGCCTCCAACTAACAAGAGTCCCAGGGGGAGTTTGTTTGCAATTATTTTGATTTAGTTTCCATAAAGCATGGGACTGGGCATCCCGGTGACCAGCCATTTTCTCGTGAGTGAGGAGCGGAGTCCACTCCTCTTGAGAATAACCCACCTAACATGGAAGATACGGACAGCCCTAGTTGATACATGAGCTATTCGAGCATACAAAACATGATATTTATTTGAAGGTTTAGAGTTTGGCACATACAAATTTACTTGGAATGGCAAGTAGATATCGTATATAGGTAGGTATGGTGGACTCATGTGGAATAACTTTGGGGTTTAAGGGATTGGATGCACAAGCAGTATTCCCTCTTAGTACAGGTGAAGGCTAGCAAAAGACTCGGAAGCGACCAGTTAGAGAGCGACAACATTCATGAACATGCATTAAAATTAATCAACACCGAATGCAAGCATGAGTAGGATATAATCCACCATGAACATAAATATTGTGAAGGCTATGTTGATTTTGTTTCAACTACATGCGTGAACATGCGCCAAGTCAAGTCACTTAAATCATTAAGAGGAGGATACCACCCTGTCGTACCACATCATAACCATTTCAATAGCATGTTGGCACGCAAGGTAAACCATTATAACTCATAGCTAATCAAGCATGGCACAAGAACTATGATCTCTAGTTGTCATTGCAAACATGTTTATTCATAATTGGCCGAATCAGGAACAATGAACTAATCATATTTACAAAAACAAAAGAGGTCGAGTTCATACCAGCTTTTCTTATCTCAATAAGTTCATCATATATCGTCATTATTGCCCTTCACTTCCATGACCGAACGATGTGAATAATAATAATAGTGCACGTGCATTGGACTAAGCTGGAATCTGCAAGCATTCAATAAATAGGAGAAGAAAAGGCAATATGGGCTCTTTTGTCAGATCAACAATAATGCATATAAGAGCCACTTCAACAATTTAATCATGGTCTTCTCCTATCGACCCCTAAAGAAAACAAAAGAAATAAAACTATTTACACGGGAAAGCTCCCAAGAAGCAAAAGAAGAACAGGAAATATTTTTGGGTTTTCTTTTTAATTACTACTACAAGCATGGAAATTAAAACTAGCTAAAATCTACAACTATTTTTTGGTTTTTCTTAAGGTTTATTAAACACACAAGAAGAAAGCATAAAAAGGAAAGTAAGCTAGCATGGATGATACAATGAAAAAGTATGAGCACCGACAGCTAGCAATGAGTGTGTGAACATAAATGTAATGTCGGTGGGAAATATGTACTCCCCCAAGCTTAGGATTTTGGCCTAAGTTGGTCTATGGCCATGGCTGGCCTGGCGGGTATCCATAATAATAGTTGGGGTCATACTGTGTTGAAGAAGAAGACTCCGATTGCCACTAGTAGGCAATCATCTCCGGATCCCACTGGTAATTAGACTGTCATGAAGGATGAACTTGTGGTTCCGGCTCTGGCTCCATGGATGGTGGAGGGTTCCGGTAGGCGTGAATAGCCTCTAATGTAACAATGTACTGGCCTGTAGATAAATCAAACAAAGAAGGAGCAGGCAGGGTAATAGTCTCAGGATGATGTTTATCAAAGAACAATTTGTATTTAAGCTCTCCTTCCCTATTCTTAACAATAAAATCATGTGCCACCATACTCTTATAATAAAAATAAACACGAGGCAGCACTTTTTCTGCCTTCTCATAATGCCTAATAGGTATGTTAAAATGTGCAGCTAGGCGTGAAGCATAGATGCCTCCAAAGATGGGGCCCTTTGTACGGTTCAGACTTAACCGTTTAGCAATAATGCCGCCCATACTAACAAAGTTATCACTGAATAACCCATGGAGCAAAATAATAATATCAGGGATACTAAGGTTTCCACAGTTTCCGCGACCAATTAAACAACGACTAGCAAGTAATGCGAAATATCGTAAAATAGGAAAAATGTATGCTAGTGATTCGTGCATCGGAAACCTTCCTTGTTTCCCCGACAGTGATAGTATCAATAAACCCATCCACATCCTCGAGATGTGGTTCCTCTGTCTTGCCCTTGAAAGGGACTAAACAAACCCGACAAAAATCATAAAGTGACATCTCCTAGAATGGAAATGAAAGTTTTGCACAAAGATATTTGTGAGTAAGAGATACTGATCACGTTGGTCAGGGAGGAAAGCAGTGAGGCCTGCATTCTTAGCCAATTCATAAAAATCTTCACAAATCCCGGCTACTCTCAAGAAATCATCGGAAGGCCATTCACACGACCGAATCTCCGCGGTGCGAGGCAGATTATACTTAGGCTTATGTGCCTTTTCCTTCGAGCTTCGGCTTAATGAGCCCCTCAAAAGTCTCTTCATCATTTTCTGAAAAATTCTGAAATTTTTAGTAACTTCAAAATAAAAGCAAACCAAACTCAATAATATTGATAGCAACTAGTCCTACAAGTGTCGAGAGCCTGTATCATGCATAAAAACCACTTGGAACCATATAAATTTGACATGCAATGAGGGAGTCCTGGATTAGGGGGTATCCGGACAGCCGGATTATATCCTTTGGCCGGACTGTTGGACTATGAAGATACAAGATTGAAGACTTCGTCTCGTGTCCGGATGGGACTCTACTTGGCGTGGAAGGCAAGCTAGGCAATACGGATATGTATATCTCCTCCTTTGTAACCGACCTTGTGTAACCCTAGCCGCCTCCGGTGTCTATATAAACTGGAGGGTTTTAGTCCGTAGGACAACATACAATCATACCATAGGCTAGCTTCTAGGGTTTAGCCTCTCCGATCTCATGGTAGATCAACTCTTGTAATACTCATATCATCAAGAATAAATCATGCAGGACGTAGGGTTTTACCTCCATCAAGAGGGCCCGAACCTGGGTAAAACATCGTTTCCCCTGCCTCCTGTTACCATCCGCCTTAGACGCACAGTTCGGGACCCCCTACCTGAGATCCGCCGGTTTTGACACCGACATTGGTGCTTTCACTGAGATTTCCTCTATGACGTCGCCGTAAGGAAGGATGCCTCATATCGTTGTTAAAAACAACATTACCGCCGGGGGAGCTCTGGCTGTTGGCCAAACTCTCCGGCTGGGCAGTTTCGTCATGACTGCCTGTTCGGCCGCTGCACCGATGATGACTTCTCGGGTCATCAAAAACAGCCTCCACATCGGCTCGGAATTCGCCGAGCAGATGGATCCAATCGAGCTCTCCTCCCTAAACGAGCTCTTGGATCGCATCGCCGCCTTGGGAGTCGCTACGGATTATGATCGGATTGGGCTTAAACACGATCAAAGGGAGATTAACTCTCCACCGGTCACCCATCATGTTGCGGTGGTGGAGGAACAATGCGGCGATTCTCCTTCTATCTTGAAGACTGACTATGTCCGAATTCCTGAGCTCTCTGAGCTGGATACCCGTTTACGGGAGGGCATCACCCAAACCCTAAACCTAGAGTCAGGCAGCGGGCCAGACTCATCGGGCAACATACCAGAATCCGAACATCCAAGATCGGAAACCCCTCGGCCCCTGGGTCTCAGATTGTGTAGGGGTCCGGACTCAAATCCACCCACCACCTAGACATAAACGATCTTTCCCACATTAGGCAAGAGCCCCATGAAACAGTACATCATTATTGGGCCAGATTCCTCCTTGTGATGAACAAGGTTAAGGACTGCCGCGAGGAAGACGTTGTCTCACTTTTCTGCAATAATTGCACGGACAAGGGAATCCTTAACGCCATAAGTCGCCGTGACGTATCACGCTTTGCCGACATGGCGTCCATAGTACGAAAGTACTGTGCGATGGAAAGTGCCTGGAAAACCGAAAGAAAATTTTGGGATAATCCGGCTCCGTATACGCACCCAACCCGAGGTAAAAGGGTGCACTATCATAAGACACCCGAGTTCATTACAAAGAAGCAAAAATCCTCTACAGGGCACGGAACCGTATTGGAGGGATGGCTTAACGGACCCTGCAAAATTCATAGCACAGCGGATACAATACCAACGCACAGCCTTAGAGCATGTTGGATACTCCGGCAGGTGGCCAAAAGCGGTGAGGATCTTCTTATCCCAAATACCACAGAGCACCATCCCGTGGATAACAATACAGTGTTAACATTCTTTGAGACCTTCGTGTCAAATAATAGGCGCAAGCGAACACTCCGCAGCATGGCCAAAATCTGCCACGTAGCAGCAATAAATCCATGGAGTGACATGGCTATTACCATCAATGCCAGTGACGAACCTAAATTCTGAAAAGCCCGAGCACCAGCCGCACTGGTCCTCAGTCCAATCGTGGATGGCTTTCGACTCACCAAAGTACTCATGGATGGCGGCAGCGGATTAAACCTCATCTATGAGGAAACTCTTCAAAAAATGGAAATAGACTGGAACCGCATTGAGCAAAGTAGCACAACCTTCAGAGGAATCATTCCCAGTCGGGAGGCACGATGCGCTGGGAAAATCAGATTAGATGTGGTATTCGGTACGCCAGAGAACTATAGGTCCGAAGAAATTACATTTCAAGTGGCCCCATTCAGCAATGGATACCACGCCCTTTTAGGACGTGAGGCGTTCACGATCTTCCAAGCCGTACCCCATTATGGGTACACGAAGCTCAAAATGCCCGAGCCCAACGGAATCATCACTCTCGCTAGTGATCCGGACACAGCGCTCCGCGTCGAAAACAAAACAGCCACACTGGCCCTCGAGGCATTATCCGAAGCCCTCGAGGCCGAGGAATTAACCACGCTAAGCTCCAAAGTGGACAGGGACGACGTGATACTTGACAAGAGATCCAAGTCCACCTCTTTTAAACCAGCGGATGAAATAGTCAAATTCCAAGTCCACCAAACAGACCCTACAAAAACAGCCTCCATCGGGGCACAGTTAAACCCCGCCATGGATGCCGCACTACGTGATTTCCAGCACGAGAATTGGGACATATTTGCCTGGCATCCCTTAGACATACCAGGAAGCCCACGCAGGCTGGCCGAGCATAGCCTCAATATCCTAAAGGGATTCCAGCCGGTCAAGAAAGCTCTTCGGCGTTTCTCCGAACCTAAGAGACATGCCATGGGAGAGGAACTAGCCAAGTTATTGGAGGCCGGATTCATCAGAGAACTAAAACACCCGGACTGGCTTGCAAACCTGGTGATGGTACCAAAGAAGGATAAATCCTGGCGCCTTTGTGTTGATTTCAAGGACCTCAATAAACTTGCCCAAAGGATCCCTTCCCCCTCCCCCACATCAATCAAATTATTGATGCTACCGCAGGACACGAGTCATTGTGTTTCCTTGACGCATACTCCGGTTACCACCAAATCAAGATGGCGGAGTCCGACCAAGCCGCAACGGCATTCATCACACCATATGGTCCCTGCTGTTTCAACACAATGCCTTTTGGGCTCAAAAACGCCGGCTCAACATATCAGCGCATGATTCAGACATGTCTGGAGAAACAAATCGGCAAAACAGTAGAGGCATACGTAGACGATGTGGTCGTCAAAACCAAACACGTCGACTCTTTGATAGACGACTTGAGGCTCACATTCGACAACCTCCGAACATACGACATAAAGCTCAATCCGGAAAAATGCGTTTTCGGCATACCAGCCGGAAAGCTCCTGGGTTTCATTGTCTCTAGAAGAGGTATTGAAGCTAATCCGGCCAAAATCCGAGCTTTGTCACAGTTGGCTACCCCAACAGACCTCAAACAAATCCAGAAGTTAACTGGATGTGTGGCGGCTCTAAGCTGCTTTATCTCCCGCTTAGGAGAAAAGGCATTACCCCTTTGTCGCCTCCTTTGGCGCACCGAACACTTTGAGTAGACGGATGCTGCCACAGCCAGATTAGAAGAAATAAAAGCCATACTGGCAACCAACCCAATCCTGGCCGCGCCAAACATCGGCGAACCAATGCTATTATGCATTGCGGCAACTCATTAAGTTGTAAGCGCAGTGCTCGTCGTCGAACAAGAAGCGGACGGACATAAATTCCCTCTTCAAAAGTCAGTATATTATGTATCCACCATCCTCACTCCATGCAAATCACAGTACCCACATTATCAAAAGATAGCCTATGCGGTATGCATGGCATCCCGGAAACTACAAAACTACTATCAAGAGTGTTCAATTACAGTAGCCTCGGAGGTGCCACTCAACGATATTATTAACAACCGCGATGCCACGGGTCGGATTGCCAAATGGACCATCAAGCTCCTTCCGTTCGACATAACATACAAACCTCGGCGAGGCATTAAATCTCTAGTATTGGCAGACTTTGTCGCCGAATGGACGGAAGCCGAATTCCCTAAAGAGTACGGTGCATACTCCAATTGGATTATGCACTTCGACGGCTCCAAAATGCTGGCTGGAGTGGGGGCTGGCGTCGTCCTGACGTCCCCAACCGGAGATACAGTTCAATACATACTGCAGATACTGTATACAGACTCCAACAATGCAGCCGAATACGAAGCCCTATTACATGGTCTTCGGATGGCAGTTTCCATGGGCATTCAGTGCCTGGAGGTGCGTGGGGATTCGAACCTCGCAATATCCCAAATAAATGGAGACTTTGAGGCCAAGGATCCGAATATGGCAGCCTATCGTAACACCGTCCAAAAGATGTCAGCTCGGTTCGAGGGGCTCGAATTTCACCATGTGGCTCGGGAAAACAATCAGGCGGCGAATATCCTCGCCCGCATCGGCGCAAAGCGCGATGCGGTGCCCCCAATATCTTCTTAGAGAGATTGTTTACGCCATCCATGGTATGGGATGGGGACACCGGCAATATTAGTCCGCACCCGGCCACAACACTCGATACCGAACACTCTGACATAAACGCAGGCTCTGCCACCGAAACAACACCTTCAGCCCACGTAATAATGGCCATCATAGCCCCGTGGACAGAACCATTCCTGGCCTACCTAACTAGGCAGGAACTTCCGGAGGACCAAAATGAGGCACGCTGCATAGTGCGGCGATCTAAGGCCCATAGGGTCCATGAGGGAGAACTGTATAAAAAAAGCACTACCGGATTCCTTCAAAGGTGCATCTCCGAAGAGGAAGGGTGGAACCTTTTGGCAGAAATTCACGCCGGACTCGGCAGTCACCACGCCGCAGCCCGAGATCTTGTAAGCAAGGCCTTCCGTACAGGATTCTATTGGCTGACGGCCCGGGCAGACACACAGGACTTGGTCCAATGCTGCGCAGGTTGCCAGCTTTTTGCAAATCAAAGCCACATGCCACCCACTGCCCTCCAAACCATCCCCATTACGTGGCCCTTCGCGGTCTGGGGGCTTGACATGGTTGGACCCCTTAAAGGGGGAACCCACAAGAAAAAATACTTACTGGTCATGGTAGATAAATTCACCAAATGGATAGAAGCCAAACCTGTCAAAACAGCCAAATTCGGACCGGTGATAGACTTCATATCCGGGGTCGTACACCGTTATGGCGTCCCCCAAAGCATCATCACTGACAATGACACGAACTTCACGGCCGATGAGGTAAAACTCTGGTGCAGCAAAATGGGCATCAAGCTCGATTATGCTTCAGTCTATCACCCACAAACCAATGGCCAAGTTGAGCGAGCAAACAGTCTTATAATGAGCGGCCTTAAACCCAGGCTAGTGCGGTCCTTAACGGAGTCTAACACGCACTGGGTAGAGGAGCTCGACTCCGTACTCTGGGGGCTGCGGACCACGTCGAACCATAGTACCGGATATAGACCCTTCTTTATGGTGTACGGCGCGGAGGCAGTCTTGCCCTGTGACATAATTCATGACTCACCTCGAGTGCGCATGTACGAAGAAAGAGAAGCCGAGCTCGATCAGCAGGACAGTCTGGACACCCTGGAGGAAGAGCGCGACGTGGCAAAAGCCCGTTCCGCATTTTATCAGCAACAGGCTCGCAGATACCAAAGCAGAGAAGTACGGGCCAAAACTTATAACGTTGGCGAATTAGTTCTATGCCTGCCGGATAAGAAAAATAACAAGCTCAAGCCCAAATGGGAAGGTCCCTTCATTATTGACCAAGTTCTGACCGGTGGAGCATACCGTCTGCGGGATGCATCGAACAATCGACTCGAACCGAACCCATGGAACGCGGCCAGGCTCCAAAGATTCTACGCCTAGCGCCGGACTCTATGTTAGTTTCCTTCCTCTGTCCATTTTTTGTATATACATTGTCTGCCTTGTTTTCTTGCTCTCTTTCTTTTATTCCTTCTCTAGGCCTTCAAAGGCCAACTTGTGCCTCGATTGCACATTATAGATGCGCTAGCCACGCTCATCATACCTGGGGGCTTCTTTCACAGAAGCTTGATTATTTATCTGGGCCTCGTGCCCCACACATGTGTTACGCTTCCACATGTACCTTTTTTTGCCATTATATGCACCGATATGACTTAAGTTTTGGCCAATCTGGGTTGCCTGGCTCTTGTATTTATGCCCTACGTTCCTGTTAATTCGGCTAGGGCATAAGGGGAGCACCTCTGCGATTGTTACTGTCGGGTCAGCCGGATGTGTACCTCAGACTGGGTGAAGCCGAAAGCTAGTGTTCTTAAGGGAATATTCGGTCGGTGAACAAAATATGATTTTTATTTATTTTTCGTATCTGCCTCCAGATGTTTTTTCCTGCGTTTCTCATCGCAGTCCGGACATGCACCTTAGGGCATGCCTACCCAGGGAAAGGAACCATAAACGGAACTATTCTCCCTGGAAGATGTTTCTTACTACCCATGTAATATAACATAACTAGTTGGGCACATGTCCGTTCAAGCACTAATAACCCCTACGCCTGGTCTCTACGCATACCCAGGTTCTTACATAACTGAGCGGGTATTCGGATACACTCCGGACTATCGGGTCCCGAGGTTGAAGCGAAAAGGTCCGCCAAGACAAACGATCTACAATCCGGCTAGAAGGCATTATACATGTCACTTTAATTACATAGTCACACAGACGCAGACTAAATTCCTCTTCTATACAATCCAACAGGCGGTCTAGCCTACAATCCAATTGGGAATACTTTGCGGCTAATTCTACTTGCCCATAAACTAAGCTAACGGGGATCTCTTTTACGTCGGGCCCCACAGGTCTGACCTCAGCCATGTGATTTGGGTCAGCCTTGGTATACCGCGTCTTCACCATGGCCCAGGCTTCTCTGGCACCTTGACGGCAGGCCGATATCTTCCATAATCGGAAGCGCCGCCGCGCTCCCTTGAGCTTCTCTGTATGCTCTGCAACGCCGTCTGGCAGGGAGACGGATGGCCACAAGGCCTGGGCAACACCTTGCATCACCTGCCGAACTTGTTCGTGCAGATGTGAGAGCTCGAATAGAAGATCACCCGCAGACCCAGGCATTTCCTCCATGGGACGACCCGTCAGCATACCAACAGACATAACGCTGTTAGTCGACTTCTTCGCCGAACTCCTTCAAAAGGATTCGTTCAAGCACTTACTGAAAATGCCGCGTTGAAGCCGCTTATTCTCCTTCTCGGAGTCTGCAAGCTGGGCTCGAACGTCTTTTAGTTCCACGCTCAGCTTGATATTGGCATCTTGGAGATTGTTTTTCTCCCGCCTAACCTCAGTCAGCACGCGTTTGCCAGCCTCTAGCTGTCGCACGACATGCTGTTCCTCCGGATTCATCTGCAAACATCTATTGTTAGATCTGCAGCCACGCCGCACACTATATGGCAACCATCATTCTTTAAAGTAAATGTTACCATCGGGGGACTTTTTCGGTTCCTTCAATGCGGCAACAGCGGCCCACAGTTGGGTCTTGCGTTCCTCCAGCTCCTGTACATCCTAGTATTCTTCTCTGTAAGAACCTGCACAATAAAGATGATCCTTAAATCAGTTCTGCTAACCGTTTCAAGTCTCAGGAGTTACTGATATACATAAATCATCAGATTTACTTACCCGTACATCCTTTACATACTGATTCGTGGCTCTGGCTAGACCACCTTGAGCAGCACGGAGGTACGCCTCTCCGGAATTGAAGGCATCAAATGCCTCTGGTGAGAAACAAGCGTGCGGAGTACGGACCGACGGCACCAATGATTCATGGCGCTTTCCACTGCTGAGTTTGTAGCGGATAATCGATCTGAATCCTTTGTAGGGGGATTATCCGGCGCCCACCCCATATCGGCTTCCGTCTCTATGTTCGGTCCTGGCGCCCAAGTGGTGGAAGCCTGATTAGCAACATCGCTGGAGATATTCCGGCGAGCGTTTTTTCTGTTAAAGAAACACGGGCATCGTTACATTTCGAGAAAGAAGACAACCACAGAGCGGGGTTTCTATTATACCTTTGCGTCGGCGTCTCCGTCCAGACCGCCTTCCTTTTTGGCCTGCCCGACCTCGCTGCCTCTTGTTGGCGAGTTGCTGCGGGTTTGGCAGGGCGTCCCAAATGCTAAAACGCCATATGCATATGGTAGGTGAAGTGTCTAACAGGGGATCCTAGTTTTTGGAGTTGGGATTTTTTGGCTTTCTTACGTGCGATGCAGGAAGCAGTCCGGGATAGTCGGCTGTAATGGCCACCATGGCATCATCGCAGCTTAACTGATAGAACTGCCGGTCTATCAGCTCCACGAATATAACCGTATCTTCTTTGAGTCCAGAGTCGAGGGCCCGGTCAGGGTCCTCGGGTTGTGGAGAAGGGCTGCTGACCTCCTTTATGGCTTTTCGCAGTTCCTGCCGCAAAGTGGCAGGGTGAATATTTACGACAAAGAATGCGGGAAAAATGGGAGTAAGGAGATATAGCTTACCAAGCTTGGAGGATTGTACATGGAAAATCCATCCCGTGGCTTGATGTGGATGAATTGCTCTTCCTCTCCCTTGAACAATTCGGATAGAATTTTTGCTAAAGCGGCAGCATTGTCCGGACCCTTACGCCCGCAGCGGGTGGCATCATCCGCCCCGTTGAAACACCACAAGGGGTGCCCACGATATTGAAGTGGTTACACTCCCCGCATTATGCAAATCGACATAACTTTGATTACTATCAATCCTGATTGAGCCAGTGCTTTAATCTGATTCATCAGGTAGAGGACTTCTCCATTGTTTTCCACCTGGGGGCTTTGTGGGCGCCAACTTCGGCGTTTCTTCAGAGGGGCATTGCTGAACTCAGGAATTGTCAGGACCCCGACTCCAAGCCACATCGATCTAGCCGGTAACACCTCATATCACTTTGCGGCCTCACGCACGGTATTCCCACGGGTGTCGCCTTACCATGGCCCGGGACCATTTGCGCCTTTTGGCTCACGTATATGATAGTGTCACTCGCATCCATATGACAGAGAACCCGGGCCGACATGGCTAGTCGTGAACCCAAAGCGGCACTAACCTATGGGGACAGGCATACATTAATCACATCGAGCATGTCGGTCAGCAGCGTGTGAATCCGGGCTGTAGCACTGGGCTAACAGGACTCTGGGAACCCGGGCTGTAGCAGGCTAGGCAGGACTCCGGATGTCACTGCGTGACATTTCTCCGAAGGGACAGACACAGGAACGAAGTGAAACACATGCCAGCCAGTCAAGTGTCCTGAGCAGTAGTGCTGGGCTGACAGGACTCCGGTGAACCGGGCTGTAGCGGACTACTATGGCTCATGGAAGCACTAGACTACATTTCCCCATAAGAGAGGCTGCCAAGGATAAACAACTAGATTGTCGGATCCCACACATACCAAGCATTTCAATCATACACACAATATGCTCGATATGTGTAAATACAACATGGCATCACAACATAACTCTACAACTCAAGTATTTATTCATTAGGCTCCGAAGAGCGAGATATTACAAACATGGGTCTCATGACCCAACAATCATAGCATACAAATCAAAGCACATGCGGAAGCTTAACATGTCTGAGTACAGGCATCTACAAATGAAAAAGGCTAAGAAGCCTGACTATCTACTAGATCCTGCCGAGGGCACAAGATCGTAGCTGAGGTATCAAGCTAAACGTTGAAGTCCACACGGAACTACTAGCGAGACTAACGTCTCTCTGCAAAAATAAATAAATTAAGCAAACATGAGTACAAATGTACTCAGCAAGACTTACATCAGAACTAACTACATATACATCGGTATCAATAAAGGGGGTGGTGGAGTTTAACTGCAGCAAGCCAGCTTTGACTCAGTGGCTAACCTGAACTACGACTGCAAGCAACTCTTTTGAGGTGGCGCACACGAGTCCACATATTCACCATTCAATACACCACTATGGATCCGCTCCCGTCTCCCTACGAGAAGGCCATCCATAGCACTCACACTTATGTTGCGAGTTTTAGAGTATCCACTTTCACTTGTCTATGAATTGTTATAGGCAACCCAGAAGTCCTTTACCGTGGACACCGCTATTCGAATAGATCATTTATAACCCTGCAGGGGTGTACTTCTTCACACACACTCTCGCCACTTACCACCATGTACACGTTGTGTATCTCGGCAACCTTTAAGCGGAATCCTGGCGAGGGAGTTGGCCACGATCTAACTAACCACACAAGTCTCTAGTCCAGGTTTATCGCCTATTCAGGTTCCATCCGCGAGGAGATCCGGCCGGAGTTTCGCTCACAGCCCCAAACGATGTGTGCAGGGTTCCCCAGACACCAAACGGGGGCCCGGTACACCGTGCCACGGTGTATCTACCGCATCATAGCCCACCCTAGGGTCAGCGCTACGCACGGCCGCAAACACATATCCTACAAACACCAGAAACTAGTTGCAACTCTTGGACATAGGACAAGGGTAGTTAATAAGTCGAGAGGGTCCATTGGTTTCGGGCCTAATGCATGGTAGTAGCTGTTCATGGATCACAAACACAAAACTCAGTTCCTAAGAACGGTTTCAATGAGACAACCCACCATGTACTCCTACATGGCCTCTCACCACTACCTTTACCAAATCGTGTTCACACACTTAGCTCACACACAGTAGGACATGTTCACAACTTTCCAATTCATCTCCGATGAACTAGACCTGACACAACTCTAAGCAATAGCAGGCATGACAAACGAGCATGAATGAGTAGGCACATCAGGGCTCAAACAAGTCCTACTCATGATAGTGGGTTTCTTCTATTTACTATGGCAATGATAGGTCATGCAGAGGATAAGGGGTTCAACTACCGCAGCAAGTAATAGATGAATCATTGTTGTCCTAATGCAGTAAAAGAGAGTAGTAGTGAGAGAGTGGGATTGTATCAGAACGAACAAGGGAATTTTGCTTTCCTGGCACTTCTGAAGATAGTATAACCCTTCATCGGTGTCATTGATGACATCGTCGAAACATACGTCTACCGAGGAGGGAACAATCACCGGCAAACACAGAAAGAATACAATCAATGCAATGCACATTATGATGCATGATCATGACATGTCAGTATGTTGTGATTTGAGCTAATGCAACTAAAACCAGATTAAATGAAGTTGGTTTGAACCAAAGACTCAAATTCAACTCCATATGTGATTATTTAAATGCCACTTATTTTATTTGACCTGATCAGTAGGCATAAATTGTTCAAACATGCATGATAATGCCATAATCAGATTCGGTAGATTTTTCTGATCATTTTTATATATAACTTATTTCATTTGGAGTTACGGTTTATTTTCTATGAATTTTTAAAGTTTTAAACATTTTCTGGAATTTCCAGAATTAAATTAAATCCAGAAAATAGCTTATTGCGTCAGCATGACATCTGTGTGACATCAGCAGGTCAACACGCCAGGTCCAGGTTAAACCTGACCAGTGGGTCCCACTGGTCAGTCTCACAGAGCTGGGTTGGGTGGATGACAGGTGGGACCGGTCAAGGGCCACGTCAGCAAGGTCAACCCTGACGCGTGGGGCCACTGTGTTTAACTAAAACTAAACATGATTTAATCTGTGTGGTTAAATATGGGCGTGGGGCCCACCTATCGGTGTCACCAAAGTTAATTAACTAGCCCATTAGGGCATAATTAAGCCGGCCACGTCGGCGGTTAACGCCGGGGCTAACCCAGGCATGGCTGCGTTCGCCGTTCCGACGATGGGAGCGAGCGGGGCTGATCCCGATGGAACGGCCGCGACACGGTGTGTCCAACGGTGGCTGCGGCTGGAGCTGTGGTGGCCGGGGTCGACGACTACGGCGGCCTTGGCGGTGGCCGGAACTCGGGCCAACGCGGGCGCGGGGCTACGCTTGGCTAGCGAGCGAGCTGAGAGGCTGGGCGGGCTCCTGGGAGCTCCACGAGCCCATGGCCGTGCTCGGACGCGAGGTCGGTGACCTACCACGACGGCAGCGACAAACGCGGCGGCGAGAGCTTGCGGGCAGGACGACGAGGTCAGATAGCGGACGAGCGTGACCAGGGGAGTAGGGGGGAACAACGACGGAGCTCACTAGGGGTCGATGCGCAGATCAGTGGGCTCGGGGACGACCGGAGGGGGCGAATCGGCGAACGGCGTCCGGCGGGTACCGAGGTTGAAGACGACCAGATGGCAGCGATGCAGGGCCTTCGGCGAAGCGTGGCTTAGTGAGGAGGCCGAGGGCGTCGCGGCGGAGGTCTTGGACAGCACAGAGATGCAAGGGGAACACGGTGGTTGCATCTACGGCGAGCGGCGGCGACGGCCTCCTCTCGGTGAGCAGAGAAGCAAGCGGGGGAGGGGATGAGGCCGAGCGGGAGTGGGTGAGAGAGTCCGGGGTCATGCGTGGTATCATCCAGACGCATCGGGGCAGCGGCGGAAGCAGAAGGTGGCGGGGCGCGTGCGTGCGCGCCGCGGTCACACTCCCGTCCTGCTGGCAAAGAAGGAAGACGAAAAGAAGGAGGAGGTGGGCTGGGCCGGTTTCTCTCCTGGGCCAGGTGGGTGGGCTGCTCAGGTGAGCTCTCTCTCCTTTTTATTTGTTCTGTTTTTCTATTTTTTTTGTTATTTAGTTTCGATCTAGTTTACAAACCAAATCATTTTAATAAATCCTGAAAATAATTGTGGGCATTAAATGAATTATTACAGAGGCCTTAACTATTTTCAGAATTGTTGGAGCATTTAAAAATATTAATAATATTTAAATGCCCCAATTGAAATACAATATGGTTTATTCAAAAATCCAAAAATGTCCTGGAAAAATATGCATCGTCTCTGGATATGGTTTTCACCCTTTTCCATAAATCATGAACATTTTTGCAGACCAATTTGGTTCATTGAAGATATTTTGAAGTTGAACCTATTTGCATTGTTTTGGTGCTAGGGGTTTGATCAATCCCCACTTCAAGTTTCTTTGGAATTAAAACATGATGGCATGAAGAACAAGCAAAGTCAAGCAAGGGATGAACTGGGGCTGTGACAGGAAGACCCCGCCGAACAGGGTCCGGAAGGGGAACGTCCTCCATATAAAACCATTCCAAAGGCCAGTCTTCGGACAACTTCTTCGGGGTACCGAACAGGTATCCAGTACCGGCGATGCGCCATATTTTGGCTCCACCCACTTGGTAAAGTGACCCCCTCTGTGTGCGAGGGACGAGGCAAAATAGCCTTTTCCAGAGCTCAAAGTGAGCCTCGCAGCCGAGGAACAAGTCGTAGAGAGCAACATAGCCGACGATGTGTAGAATGGAGGCAGGGGTCAAATTGTGTAGTTGGAGGCCGTAGAACTCCAGGAGCCCGCGGAGGAACGGATGAATTGGGAATTAGAGTCCCCTTAACAAATAGGGAACAAGGCAGCCCCGCTCCCCCGTAGAGGGACTGGGGAAGCTCTCCGCTTGCTCCCCGCCATTGTAGGTGGCAAGCCCGGCTCGAACGGGCACCATGTATGCTGGAGGGAGGAATCCCTTAGTCTGCAGTTCGATTAATCGACTCTGTGGGACGGAACACCTCTCCCAATCACCGGGCTTAGGGCAACGGGGGCAGGAGGAGGAGCTGCGTAGGTCGACCATGTTGGAATGGATCTTTCCGAAGCACGCTCTGATGGATTCTCGCTGGGGGAGGATGGTGTGGATAGGATCTAAGAATCCCCGTCCTTTAATATACAATTTATTTACCTGGCTAGGGGGCGAATGTAAAAACACCCTTGGGCCTCGTATTCATTCTACGCGTGGAAAATAGCCCTTTTTGGGCACAGAAGACAAGAGGTCCAAACATTTATGGGGCCGGACACTGCTTTACAAACATTTGAAATATGGAGAAGAACCCGCCTTGCAATGCCGAAGACAACACTGCGCGCCAGACTCGTCGTCATTGAAGCCTGGTTCGGGGGCTACTCAGGGAGTCCTGGATTAGGGGGTATCCGGACAGTCGGATTATATCCTTTGGCTGGACTGTTGGACTATGAAGATACAAGATTAAAGACTTCGTCTCGTGTCCGGATGGGACTCTACTTGGCGTGGAAGGCAAGCTAGGCAATACGGATATGTATATCTCCTCCTTTGTAACCGACCTTGTGTAACCCTAGCCCCCTCCGGTGTCTATATAAACCAGAGGGTTTTAGTCCGTAGGACAACATACAATCATACCATAGGCTAGCTTCTAGGGTTTAGCCTCTCCGATCTCGTGGTAGATCAACTCTTGTAATACTCATATCATCAAGAATAAATCAAGCAGGACGTAGGGTTTTACCTCCATCAATAGGGCCCGAACCTGGGTAAAACATCGTGTCCCCTGCCTCCTGTTACCATCCGCCTTAGACGCACAGTTCGGGACCCCCTACCCGAGATCCGCCGATTTTGACACCGACATGCAAGCTCAAGAACATGGTCACCTAGGCAGCACAAATTTGCAATGAATAAAGCACTAGAAAAAAACTAATTGGACCAATGGAGGAGTCACATACCAAGGAACAATCTCCCCAAGCAGTTTTGTGAGAGGTGCTTTGAGCAAGGAGATCGAAAATGGCAGCAAAACGAGCTTGGACTCGGGTTTGAGCTGGTTGTTCGTGTTTGTGGCAGGAAGAAGAAGTGTGTGGGTGAAAGATAAGTGGAGGAGGGCCACCGTGGGCCCATGAGGCAGGGGGCGCACCTAGGGGGGTAGGACACGCCCTCCACCCTCGTGGGCAGGTGGGTGACCCCCTGTTGTGTTCTCAGTGCCAAATGTTCTCAAATATTCTAGAAAAAATCTTATTTAAATTTCAGGGCATTTGGAGAACTTTTATTTTTGGGGTATTTTTATATTGCACGGATAATTAGATAACAGACAGATAAATAATATTTTTGATTTTATTTAATATAAATAACAGAAAGTAAAAGTGGGGTGCAGAAGGTTGTGCCTTCTAGTTTCATCCATCTCATGCTCATCAAAAGGAATCCACTAACAAGGTTGATCAGGTCTTGTTAACAAACTCATTCCGAATAACATGGAACCGGAGAAATTTCGAATAACACTATGTTACCTCAACAGGGATATGCACATCCCCAATAACAAGAATATCATATTTCTTCTTCATAGTAGGAAGAGGAAATTCAAAACCTCCAAATATAATCGATGGAATTTTTCCAATAGAGTTGATACTGTGGACTTGAGGTTGTTTCCTCGGAAAGTGTACCGTATGCTCATTACCATTAACATGAAAAGTGACATTGCCTTTAGTCCAATCAATAACAGCCCCTGCAGTATTCAAAAAGGGTCTTCCAAGAATAATAGACATACAATCCTCCTCCAGAATATCAAGAATAACAAAGTTCGTTAAAATAGTAACATTTGCAACTACAACAGACACATCCTCACAAATACCGATAGGTATAGCAGTTGATTTATCAGCCATTTGCAGAGATATTTCAGTAGGTGTCAACTTATTCAAATCAAGTCTACGATATAAAGAGAGAGGCATAACACTAACACCGGCTCCAAGATCACATAAAGCAGTTTTAACATAGTTTCTTTTAATGGAGCATGGTATAGTGGGTACTCCTGGATCTCCAAGCTTCTTTGGTATTCCACCCTTAAAAGTATAATTAGCAAGCATGGTGGAAATTTTAGCTTCCGGATTCTTTCTTTTATTAGTAACAATATATTTCATATACTTAGCATAAGGATTCATTTTGAGCATATCAGTTAATCGCATACGCAAAAACATAGGTCTAATCATTTTAGCAAAATGCTCAAAATCCTCATCATCCATTTTCTTGGATGGTTTGGGAGGAAAAGGCATGGGTTTCTGAACCCAAGGCTCTCTTTCTTTACAATGTTTCCTAGCAACAAAGTCTTTCTTATCATAACGTTGATTCTTTGATTGTGGGTTATCAAGATCAACAGCAGGTTCAATTTCTATATCATTATCATTACTAGGTTGAGCATCATCATGAACATTTTTATTAACATTATCACTAGTTTCAAGTTCATTACCAGATTGTGTTTCAAAATTAGAAATAGAAATATCATTTGGATTCTCAGGTGTTTCAGTAATAGGTTCACTAGAAGCATGGAAAGTCCTATCATTTTTCTTTTTCTTCCTTTTAGAACGACTAGGTGCATCTATATTATTTCCCTGAGAATCTTGCTCAATTCTTTTAGGGTGGCCTTCAGGATACAATGGTTCCTGAGTCATTCTACCAGTTCTAGTAGCCACTCTAACAGCATAATCTTTATTCTTACTATTCAATTCATTGAGCAAATCATTTTGAGATTTAAGTACTTGTTCTACTTGAGTTGTAACCATAGAAGCATGTTTACTAATAAGTTTAAGTTCACTTTTAACATTAGCCATATAATCACCCAAGCGCTCAATCATATTTGAATTGTATTTCAATTGTCTACCAAAATAAGCACTAAAATCTTCTTTCTTAGCCATAAATTTATCAAACTCATCTAAGCATGGGCTAGCAAACTTAGTAAATGGGATTTCAGCTTTATCATATCTATAGAGAGAATTTACCTTTACTACCTGTTCCGGGATATCAAGACCACGTGTTTCTTCAATAGGTAATGGATTAGGATCATATGTTTCTTCAACAGGCAGTAAATTAAGACCATGTATTTCTTCAATAGGATGTAAGTTCTTAACATCTTTAGCTTTAATACCTTTTTCTTTCATAGATTTCTTTGCCTCTTGCATATCTTTAGGACTGAGAAATAGAATACCCCTCTTCTTCGGAGTTGGTTCAGGAATAGGCTCAGGAACTGGCTCAGGAGGTGTCCAATTATTTTCATTTGTCAACATATTATTCAATAGGATTTCAGCTTCATCCATTGTTCCTTCCCTGAAAACAGAACCAGCACAACTATCCAGGTAATCTCTGGAAGCATCGGTTAGTCCATTATAAAAGATATCAAGTATTTCATTTTTCTTAAGAGGATGATCAGGAAAAGCATTAAGTAACTTGAGAAGCCTCCCCCAAGCTTGTGGGAGACTCTCTCCTTCTATTTGCATAAAATTATATATATCCCTTAAAACAGCTTGTTTATTATGAGCAGGGAAATATTTAGCAGAGAAGTAATAAATCATATCCTGGGGACTACGCACACAACCAAGATCAAGAGAATTAAACCATATCTTAGCATCACCCTTTAATGAGAACGAAAATATTTTAAGGATATAAAAGTAGCGAGTTATCTCATCATTAGTGAACATGGTAGCTATATCATTTAATTTAGTAAGATGTGCCACAACAGTTTCAGATTCATAGCCATGAAAAGGATCAGATTCAACCAAATTAATTATATCAGGATCAACAGAGAATTCATAATCCTTATAAGTAACACAGATAGGTGAAGTAGCAAAAGCAGCGTCAGGGTTCATTCTAGCATTTAGAGATTGCTGATTCCATTTAGCTAATAACCTCTTAAGTTTGTATCTATCTTTGCAAGCTAAAATATCTAAAGAAGCTTCTTTATCAAAAACATAACCCTCAGGAATAACAGGCAGATCTTCATCATCAATTTCATCAGTATTATCAGACTCAATATTTTCACTCTATCTAACCCTAGCAAGTTGTCATCAAGAAATTCACCAAGTGGCACAGTAGTATCAAGCATAGAAGTAGTTTCATCATAAGTATCATGCATAGCATAAGTGGCATCATCAGTAACATGCGACATATCAGAACGAGTAGCAGAAGCAGGTTTAGGTGTCGCAAGCTTCCTCATAACAGGGGGTAGATGGCAGTTCCTTACCTCCCCTCGTAGTTGAGGGATAAATCTTGGTTTTTGGATCACTCAAGTTCTTCATAATGATAAGCAGATATAAATCCCAAGTGACTCAAAGAATAGAGCTATGCTCCCCAGCAACGGCGCTAGAAAATAGTCTTGATAACCCACAAGTATAGGGGATCACAACAGTTTTCGAGGGTAGAGTATTCAACCCAAATTTATTGATTCGACACAAGGGGAGCCAAAGAATACTCTCAAGTATTAGCAGCTGAGTTGTCAATTCAACCACACCTTGAAACTTAGTATCTGCAGCAAAGTGTTTAGTACCAAAGTAATATGATAGTAGTGGTAACGGTAGCAAAAGGTAACAGTGGTAAAAGTAATGTTTTTGGTATTTTGTAGTGATGATAGCAATAGCAACGGAAATGTAAATAAGCGAACAACAATATATGGAAAGCTCGTAGGCAATGGATCAGTGATGGAGAATTATGCCGGATGCGGTTCATCATGTAACAATCATAACCTAGGGTGACACAGAACTAGATCCAGTTCATCAATGTAATGTAGGCATGTATTCCGAATATAGTCATACGTGCTTATGGAAAAGAACTTGCATGACATCTTTTGTCCTACCCTCCGATGGCAGCGGGGTCCTTACGGAAACTAAGGGATATTAAGGCCTCCCTTTAATAGAGTACCAGAACAAAGCATTAACACATAGTGAATACATGAACTCCTCAAACTACGGTCATCACCGGTAAGTATCCCGATTATTGTCACTTCAGGGTTAACGGATCATAACACATAATAGGTGACTATAGACTTCCAAGATAGGATCTAGAACTCTCATATATTGATGAAAACAAAATAGGTTCAGATCTGAAATGATGGCACTCGGGCCCTAGTGACAAGCATTAAGCATAGCAAAGTCATAGCAACATCAATCTCAGAACATAGTGGATACTAGGGATCAAACCCTAACAAAACTAACTCGATTACATCATAGATCCCATCCAACCCATCACCGTCCAGCAAGCCTAAGATGGAATTACGTACGCACGGCAGTGAGCATCATGAAATTGGTGATGGAGGATGGTTGATGATGACGATGGCGACGGATTCCCTTCTCCGGAGCCCCGAACGGACTCCAGATCAGCCCTCCCGAGAGGTTTTAGGGCTTGGCGGTCGCTCCTTATTGTATAACACGATGAATTCTTCTCTCTGATTTTTTCTCCCCGAAACACAATATATATAGTTGGAGTCGGAGGAGCTCCAGGGGGCCCACGAGGTCAGGGGGCGCGCCCTAGGGGGGCAGGCGCGCCCCCACCCTCGTGGATAGGTGGTGGGCCCCCTGGCCTTCATCTTTTGCAGGTATTTTTTATATTTTCCAAAAAGTTGCTCCGTGAAGTTTCAGGTCATTGCAAGAACTTTTGTTTCTGCACATAAATAACACCATGGTAATTCTGCTGAAAACATCGTCAGTCCGGGTTAGTTCCATTCAAATCATGCAAGTTAGAGTCCAAAACAAGGGCAAAAGTGTTTGGAAAAGTAGATATGACGGAGACTTATCAGCCTCCTGCCTGGGATCCTCCAAAACTACTCCTGGTCATCGTCGGCAGCCTGCATGTAGTAGTAGGCACCTCCAATGTAGTAGGAGTCGTCATCGACGGTGGCATCTGGCTCCTGGGCTCCAACATCTGGTTGCGACAACCAGGTATAGAAAAAGGGGGAAAAGGGGGAGCAAAGCAACCGTGAGTACTCATCCAGAGTACTCGCAAGCAAGGAGCTACACTACATATGCATTGGTATCAATGAAAGGGGTAGTATATGTGAACTGAACTGCAGAATGCCAGAATAAGAGGAACATAGCTAGTCCTATCGAAGACTATGCTTCTGGCAGCCTCCATCTTGAAGCAGTAGAAGATAGTAGATGGTAAGTTAACCAAGTATCATCGCATGGCATAATCCTACCCGGCGATCCTCTCCTCGTCGCTCTGTTAGAGAGCGATCACCGGGTTGTATCTGGCACTTGGAAGGGTGTGTTTTATTAAATATCCGGTTCTAGTTGTCATAAAGTCAAGGTACAACTCCGGGTCATCTTTCTATCGAGGGGCACGGCTATTCGAATAGATAAACTTCCCTGTAGGGGTGCACCACATTGCCCAACATGCTCGATCCCCTTTGGCCGGACACACTTTCCTGGGTCATGCCTGGCCTCGGAAGATCAACACGTCACAGCCCTACCTAGGTACAACAGAGAGGTCCGCATGCCGGTCTAAATCCTATGGACCAGGGGTCTGGGCCCGTCACCCATTGGAAACCTGCATGTTGCGAACGCGGCCGGTAAGCAGACCTAGCCTCCCTAATACAAGAGCAGGCATTCGAGTCCAATCCGGCACGCGCCGCTCAGTCGCTGATGTCAAGAAGGCTTTGGCTGATACCACGACATTGACTGCCCATGACTCTTCCCGCGTAGTTGGTTAGTGCGTATAGGCCAGTGGCCAGACTCAGATCCAATACCAAGATCTCGTTAAGCGTGTTTTTTTGAAGTAACCGCGGGCGCCGACCAGGGCCAGGCCCACCTCTCTCCTAGGTGGTCTCAACCTGCCCTGCCGCTCCGCCACAAAGTAATAGTCGGGGGCCGTCGGGAACCCAGGCCCACCACTACCTGTATGGAACCACTTGCCTCTTCAGCCCCCATATCCGAATCACTTGCGGGTACTCTACGAGCCGACCCGACTTTAGTCACCACATGTATCATGTGTAATATGTATAGTATATAACCGTGATCACCTCCTGAGTGATCACGGCCCAATAGTATAGCATGGTAGACGTACAAGAATGTAGGGCCACAGATGGAATACTAGCATCCTATACTAAGCATTTAGGACTGCAGGTAAAGGTAACAACAGTAGTAGCAAAGACAGGCTATGCATCAGAATAGGGTTAACGGGAAGTAGTAACATGCTACACTACTCTAATGCAAGCAGTAGAGAGAAGGAATAGGCGATATCAGGTTGATCAAGGGGGGTCGTCAACAACGTAGTCGATCGGGGCACCAGCAGTGGCGTTAGTCTCGTAGTCTACCAGAGAGAGGAGGGGGAAGAAACAATGAATACAATGCAAATAGATGCATATCAATGCATGACATGACAATGAGCGGTGCTAGGTGTGCCCTAACGCAGTAGAAGGTGATACCGGTGAAGGGGGAAAACATCCGGGAAAGTATCCTCGTCGTTTCACGTTTTTGGATATATGAACCAGAGGGGGAAAGTTGCGTGTTCGCTATGCTTGGAATGTGTGGCGGAAGAACGGGCTATGTATCCGGATTCGTCTCGTCGTTCTGAGCAACTTTCAAGTACATAGTATTTTCATCCGAGTTACGGATTATTTTATATTAATTTTTAAAGATATAACTCATTTTTAGAATTAACAGAATTAATTTGATTAGAAAATGTAATAATGACATCGGCCTGATGTCAGGGTGATGTCAGCAGTCAACCAGTCAGTTGACCTAGTCAAACTGATGTGTGGGACCCATTCGTCATTGTCTCGAACTAACTAAACCTATTAATTAGACTAACCAAGTGATTAGGTTAATTCATTTTAATTAGATTAGTTAAGCATGATTAATTAACTAAATTAACTTATTAATTAATTAATTAATGAAATATTTTTAATATATTTTTTAAATCGTTCTGGGTGGGCCCCGGCTGTCATTGGGCCAGGGCCTTATCGGGCGTTGGGCGTTAACGGGTGTGGGTGTGGGCGAGCTGGCGACGGGCGCTAGACGCTAATGGATGTGGGTGCAAGCTAGCGGGTGATGGGAGCTGGGCGCCTGCCTGATAGGGCGCTCACCCAGCCAGCCGTGGGGTGTGGTGCCGGCGTGGCGCCTGCGGCCAAGTGCCCGGCCAGAGGCTACGACTGGTCCGACAAGCGGGAGGTGCGGTGGCCGAGGGGGGCACAGAGACGACGGCTGCTCGGGGAGCATAGGGATCAGGGCGGCATCAAAGCATTGATGCAGGGGAGCGCAGGGGGCTGCATGGCGAGTGGGGCTCGCGGAGGCGAGGCGCGCGCGGCACACGGCGAGCGAGAGCAGCAGCGCGGTGAGCAAGGCAGTAGCGGCGGAGGGCGACGCGGTCGGCAGCGGTGACGGCAAGTGCATGGAGGCCGAGCAGGAGTGCGGGTCCGGCAACGGTAAGGCGCAAGGGGCTGGCGGCGAGCGTGTAGCGACGAGGGCGGCCAGGCGAGGTGAGGTGGGGGCGAGTCGCGGCAGAGGTGGGCGGAGCCAGTGCGGCCACGGCGCGGCGTTTGCCAAGGTCGGGCGCGGGTGGGCTGCGGCCACAGGCGCGGTCATGAGCCGCAGCGACGGTGAGCGCGGGGTGCTGGAGGCAGCCGACAGCGAGCGTGGACGGGCAGCGGGAGGGGGCGGCGACGTGGCGAGCGCGGGGTCGGCGGCGAGAGGGTGACGCGGGGCACGGCCGCATGAGTGCAGCACCGACACGGGGAGTGTGTGGCACGGCCGGCACGGGCAGAGGCGGGGAAGGGAGCGACAGGGGGCGGCCTGGCTTGTTGGAGCCGGCGAGGGAGAGGCGGGGATGCAGCAACGAGGTCGAGGCGGAGGGTGACGCAGTGGGGCGGGGCCAAAGATGGCGAGCAGCGCCGGGGCACGGCGAGGGTTGGTGGTTGCCGTCGGGGAGGCAGTCGGTGAGGCGACGTTGATGACAGAGAGAGCCGCCGGCGTCGAGGCGGTAGGGCGCGACGATGGGGCCAACTTCCCCGATCCCGATCCGATCGAGGGGGAGAGTGGGGATCGGGCCTTGGGTTTCGGTTTCAAACTAACGCGAGATTAGCAACATTAATCGAGGAGATGTGGCATCAATAGCAGAGGGTTACTATAGCTTAACTATCCGGGCGTCACAATTCTCCTCCACTACAAGAAATCTCATCTCGAGATTTAAGAGGTGGAGTAAGGGGGAAGTTCTGGGTAGGAAATTCTAGTGAGTGTTCTCGGTCTTGGTTGCTCTTCTCGAAGAGATCGATCCACTACGTTGATGTCTTCATTTCTCTTCTTCAGGTCATCAAGATGAAGTCATCATCCTATCTTTGGAAACTCCATCATACTTACAATAGAATAAAGGAGGGGTATTCTGGGGGAACGGACCTCTGCACGGTTGACTAACTGGTAGATAACATCGGGGAAGGTGGCGGAAAGTAACTCTCGAATTGAAACTTAAGAAGATATGAAGAGCAAAGTAAGAAGGTACCATGAGAAGTTTCAAGCGGACAGGCAATCTTTCGATGCCTGAAACAAGGCGTGAAAGGGGTTCAAAGCAACGGGAATAAGTATTGTGTCTGATACTAGAATTGATGATCTCTCAGAGGGTGGCTCATGAATTACCTACGAGGCCACGCGCGAGGAATAACTATGGAAACATGGGGTGTACAAGAGAGTCAGGTTTCGATCCTGTGGAACTGTGGGTTATGGGACAACCATGTGGGTTAAAAGTAGAAAGGGTGGTGATATTTTGCATAGTCATGATAACAAGGCATATCAGAGGATAGTCTGTCGGTTATGTCGGCAACAACATCGGTACCAAGGCCGAGGGACGAAGAGAACTATTTTCCTGCTCGTTGAAATGAGGTGGACCAATAGGCAAAGTTCTCGTCCATCGGTGGTTACCGGAATGTCATCAACAATAGTAACACGGTCTTGCTGACAAAATTGTACACCGAGGAGTTTCGATAAGCAGGAGAATATTACTGCTTAGATCATATAGATCACAAGAAAGGTTAAACCAAGCAATGGAAAGGAAAATATGATTATCAGATTAAACAAAACAATGGAAAGGAAAATGTGTTTAAACACATATTTCAAGGGTATATCATTCCCAAGGACAGGCAGAGCATGATATCCATGACAAGATATGATGTAGAAAACTCGTTAGGTTAAGGGGAGATAAATTTCATGACATAACCCATACAACGGTGTTTGGATAATTGAGCAAGAAACATTTAGCATTTGGCTTCAAATGTTCTTTGTTGAAAATTGGAGTACCACAGACATGCTTCGAGATAGCATTAACATAGTCTTCAAGCGAAGGTCGGACTTGGATACACAAAGGATTCATCAGGAACAACTTATAGGATAAGCCTTACAATTTCCTCATGGAAGAATGGTTAACCTTGCTAAAAAAGGAAACTATAACAACAGGTCCTCCGGCCAGGTGTGCTAGGCATGACATCACCTTACCGGGTCACATAAAGACCAATGTTATAACTCTTGGAAATATGTTCCAACCATCATATCTGACCAAGATTCAGATCCGATTGGTGTCAGGATTTCTCAGACTCATGATGCCCGAGAAGGAAGGGGTGCAACAAAATTAGACAAGATGGAGTTGCAAGATTCTCAGGAATTGCACTCTGGAAGCAAGTTCCGAATCATGAGTTCATCATTAAACCAAGGAGAGGATGAAGAGGTGGCTGATGATCTCAGCGACAATTCATTGAGATTTTCAAAAGATGGATTTCCATACTTACGTGAACAAGGAGATAACATTTGTCAGATCAAATGATATAATGAGGTATGCTCAAGGAAAACATACACAGTTAAACATTGGTTGAAAGGTTGATACGTCTCCAACGTATCTATTATTTTTCATTGTTCCATGCTATTATATTATCAACATTGGATGTTCTATATGCATTTATATGCTATTTTATATGAGTTTTGGGACTAACCTATTAACCTAGAGCCTAGTGCCAATTTCTTTTTTTCCTTGTTTTTGAGTTTTACAGAAAAGGAAAATCAAATGGAGTCCAATTGACATGCCAATTTGTGATGATTTTTTATGGACCAAAAGAAGCCTCGGAGTAAAATAGTTGGGCCAAAAGAGTCCCGAGCCGTCCACGAGATAGGAGGGCGAGCCCAGGGGGGTAGGGCGCGCCCTCCACCCTCGTGGATGACCCGGAGAACCCCCTAATGTGAGACCGACGCCAAAAATTCCTATAAATACAGAAAACTCCAGAAAATAACCTAGATCGGGAGTTCCGCCGCCGCAAGCCTCTGTAGCCACTGAAAACCAATCTAGACCCGTTCCGGCACCCTGCCGGAGGGGGGAATCCCTCTCCGGTGGCCATCTTCATCATCTCGGCGCTCTCCATGACGAGGAGGGAGTAGTTCTCCCTTGGGGCCGAGGGTATGTACCAGTAGCTATGTGTTTGCTCTCTCTCTCTCTCTCTCTCGTGTTCTTGATTTGGCATGATCTTGATGTATCGCGAGCTTTGCTATTATAGTAGGATCTTACGATGTTTCTCCCCCTCTACTATCTTGTGATGAATTGAGTTTTCCCTTTAAAGTTATCTTATCGGATTGAGTCTTTAAGGATTTGAGAACACTTGATGTATGTCTTGCATGTGCTTATCTGTGGTGACAATGGGATATCATGTGATTCACTTGATGTATGTTTTGGTGATCAACTTGTGAGTTCCGTGACCTCATGAACTTATGCATAGGGGTTGGCACACGTTTTCATCTTGACTCTCCTGTAGAAACTTTGGGGCACTCTTTGAAGTTCTTTGTGTTGGTTGAATAGAAGAATCTGAGATTGTGTGATGCATATCGTACAATCATACCCACAGATACTTGAGGTGACATTGGAGTATCTAGGTGACATTAGGGTTTTGGTTGATTTGTGTCCTAAGGTGTTATTTTAATCCAAACTCTAGGGCTGTTTGTGACACTTATAGGAAGAGCCCAACGGATTGATCGGAAAGAATAACTTTGAGGTGGTTTCGTACCCTACAATAATCTCTTCATTTGTTCTCCGCTATTACTGACTTTGGAGTGACTCTTTGTTTCATGTTGAGGGATATTTATATGATCCAATTATGTTATTAGTGTTGAGAGAACTTGCACTAGTGAAAGTATGAACCCTAGGCCTTGTTTCAACGCATTGCAATACCATGTTTGCTCTCATTTATCTTTAGCTACCTTGCTGTTTTTGTATTTTCAGATTACAAAAACCTATATCTACCATCTATATTGCACTTGTATCACCATCTCTTCGCCGAACTAGTGCACCTAAAAAATTTACCATTGTATTGGGTGTGTTGGGGACATAAGAGACTCTTTGTTATTTGGTTGCAGGGTTGTTTGAGAGAGACCATCTTAATCCTAGGCCTCCCATGAATTGATAAACCTTAGGTCACCCACTTGAGGGAAAATTGCTACTGTCCTACAAACCTTTGCACTTGGAGGCCCAACAACGTCTACAAGAAGAAGGTTGTGTAGTAGACATCAACTCTTTTTTGGCGCCGTTGCCGGGGAGGTTAGCGCTTGATGGTTAGCGCTTGAAGGTATATCTTTTAGTTTCTTGTTTTATCACTAGTTTAGTCTATAAAAGAAAACTACAAAAAATGGAATTGAGGGTACCTCATATGCTTCATCTTTTTAATGTCTTTCATGAAAATAAGGATTCCGATAATTTTGACAAGGTGTTAGAAGAAGAATGCATTAAAATGTTTGGCACTAAATCTTTGGATGATGAGCATGATTGCAATGTTGTTAGTATGAATTCTTTGAATATCCATGATGCTAATGATATGCAAAGCCACAAGCTTGGGGATGCTATGTTTGATGAAGATGATATTTTTTGTCCCCCAAGTTTTGATGAGCAAATTTATTTTGATGATAGCATGTCCCCTATTTATGATGGTTATATTGATGAAAGTGGGTTTGGAAGAGTGTCGACTTTAGGAAGTAATGATCCCACTATTTTGGAGGATGTTGAATCTTATTGTGATAATTGTGAAAGTGGATTTGGAGAGGTCATGACTTTATTTAGTGATGAATCCACTATTTTGGAAGAGGTTCCAATTGATTATGAGAACAAAGTTGTTATATATGATGATTATTGTGATGGCATGTATGCTATAAAGAATACTGATAAACATGAAACTTGTCATCATGATTTTAATTTTCAATTGGATTATGCCTCACATGATAGTTATTTCGTTGAGTTTACTCCCACTATTCTGAATGAGAAGAATTTTGCTTATGTGGAGAGTAATAAAATTTATATGCTTGTGCATCATGAAAAGAATGCTTTATGTGATAGTTATATTGTTGAATTCATTCACGATCCTACATGTAATTATTATGACGGAGGAACATATGCTTGTAGGAATTGCAATAATATCAAGTTTTCTCTTTATGTGTTGAAAATCTTGAAGATTTGCTGGTTTTACCTTCCTATGCAAGTTGATTCTTGTTCCCACAAGTTGTTTGCTTACAAAATCCCTATGCATAGGAATTGGGTTAGACATAAATGTGCTAGTCATATTCTTCATGATGCTCTCTTTATGTTAAAATTCTTATCTTTTATGTGAGCATCATTGAAATCATCATGCCTAGCTAGGGGCGTTAAACGATAGCGCTTGTTGGGAGGCAACCCAAATTTAATTTTGTTCTTTGCTTTTTTCTCCTCTTTAGCAATAAATAATTCATCTAGATTCTGTTATGATTGTGGTTTTATGTTTAAATTAGTGTTTGTGCCAAGTAGAACCATTGGGAAGACTTGGGTGAAGTCTTTGTGATTTTGCTGTAAAAACAGAAACTTTAGCGCTCACGAGTTTTGCTGCCATTTTTTACTGGAGAGTGAGATTAGGTTGATTCTTTTTGCAGATGATTAATAGACAAATTCCTCACGTCCACTGACAGGACCCCAATTCCAAGCCACACTAATCTAGCCTGTAACACCTCATAGCACTTTGTGGTATCACGCACGGTATTCCCACAGGTGTCGCCTTACCATGGCCCGGGACCGTTTGCGCCTTTTGGCTAGCATGCATATGACAGAGAACCCGGGCCGACATGACTAGTCGTGAACCCAAAGTGGCACTAACTTACGGGGACAGGCATACATGAATCAACATCGTATGAATCCGGGCTGTAGCAACTAGGCTAATAGGACTCTGGGAACCCGGGCTGTAGCAGGCTAACAGGACTCCGGATGTCTTCGCGTGACATTTCCCCGAGGGGACAAACACATGAACGAGGTGAATCACATGCCAGCCAGTCAAGTGTTCCGGAGCAGTAGTGCTGGGCTACCAGGACTCCGGTGAGCCGGGCTGTAGCGGACTACTATGTCTCATGGAAGCACGAGACTACAATTCCCCATAAGAGAGGCTACCAAGGATAAACAACGAGATTGTCGGATCCAACACATACCAAGCATTTTCAAACATACACACAATATGCTCGATATGTGTAAATAAAACATGGCATCACAACAAAACTCAACAACTCAAGTACGTTATTCAGAAGGCTCTAGAGAGCCTTACATAATATGTTCATACAGGTACGGGTCACACGACCCGGCACTCAAGTCACACAAACATACAAGCACATGCGGAAGCAAACTTGTCTGAGTACAGACAACTAGAAAGCAAGAAGGCTTGACGAAGCTTGTCTATCTACAAGGCCTCCATGGCTCAGGATCACCACATGGGTGGCAAGCTACTCATCGACGTCGAGATCTACATAAAACCCGTCGGAGGGGGTTGTGTTCTCTTCTGCAACAGTAATTAAGCAAACATGAGTACAAAGGTACTCAGCAAGTCTTACAGAAGATCCTACTATACATGCAACATTCTCAAGAAGGATAGTGGGGTTATTGCAGCAAGCTAGCTTTGACTCTTGGCTAAGCTATCCTACTAGACAACAACTTGTAAATGTTCTACGCACACGAGTCCACTACTCACCACGATAATACAATAACGTGGATCCTCCTCCGTCATCCTACGGAAGGGCCATCCACGGCACTCACACTTGTCCTAAGGCTTTTAGGAGTATCCATTTACTTGTCTATGAACTGTATAGGCAACCAAGTAGTCCTTTACCGCGAATGCGGCTATTCGAATAGATGATGCTAACCCTGCAGGGGCGTACTTCTTCACACACGCTCTCACCACTTATCGTCATTTACACAACATGTACTCGGCAACCTTCAAGCGGAAGCCCAACGAGGGTGTCGGCCACGGCCTACCTAAACACTCAAGTCTCTAGTCCAGGTTTATCACCTATCCAGGTTCCATCCGCAGGGAGTCCGGCCGAGGTTTCCACATACAGCCCCGAACGATGTGTACAGGGTTCCAAGACACCAAACGGGCGCCCGGCATGCCCGGCCACGGTGTATCTACCGCATCATAGCCCACCCCTAGGGTCAGCGCTACGCACGGCCGCCAACACATATCCTATAAACACCAGAAACTAGTTGCAACTCCTGGACAGAGAACTAGGGTGGTTAAGAAGCCCAGAGGGTCCAATGGTTTCGGGCCCAATGCATGGTAGTAGCTTGTTCTTAAATCACACATACAGATCTCGGTGCTTAAGGGCGGTTCCAATGAAACAACCCACCATGTACTCCTACATGGCCTCTCATCGATACCTTTACCAAATCATGTTCAACACATCATTGACATTACCGACATATTCAATTCACTCTAGCCCATCACCCAGATGAACCTGACCTGACACAACTCCTACACATGCTAGTGGGTTTCATCTAGTTAATGTGGCAATGACAGGTCATGCAAAGGAAAAGGGTTCAACTACCATAGCACACAGCAGTTTGAAACGTTGTTCTCTTAAATGCAGTAGATGAGAGCACGAGCGAGAACATGGGATTATATCAATATGATCAATGGGGCTGCTTGCCTGATGGAGTAGTAGTAGGGTACTGCCCTTCAGTCGGATATTCGAAGGTATCGTCGGAGGTAGAACCTTCCACGAAGAACACACAGAACACAATCATTACATGGCAATATGCAACAATATGATGCATGCTATGACATGGCAATATGGTTGTTTTTTGGCTAATGCATTCTAAAACAGGTTGGTATGAGTCCATTTGAATCAAAGATTCAAATATAAGCTCATGACATGAAGCCATATTAGTGCATTAGCTTGTTTCACGTAAACAGCAAGGTTAAAGTTTTCTGACATGCATGAAACCACTACAGATGGAAATATTGGATTTTCTGATCATTTTTCATATATAAATGTTTGCATTTGGAGTTACAGATTAATTTCTATGAATTTTTGAAGTTTAGATCAGTTTTTGGAATTTCATGTATAAGAATAATTCCAGTAATTTAATTACTGCGTCAGCATTGCGTCAGGATGACGTAAGCAGGTCAAAGGCGCCAGCCCAGGTCAAACCTGACGGTTGGGACCCACATGTCAGTGTAACAACTAACTAACAGAGTTATTTAGTGTTACGTTAGCACTAATCTAGGTTAATTAGGGCCTGGGACAACATGTCAGTGAGTCAGCCCATTAACTAAATTCGTTAGCATTAATTAATCGAACACTGAACTAAACAGGGGCATGGCCCACACGTCAGTGACCCTGGGGGGTGTCAAACTGGGCCCACCCAAGGTCAAACTGGGTCAACGGGGTCAAACTCGCCGGCGTTTAGCCTCTGACGAGGCCAGACGCGGTGGGGCAGTGCGGGTTTTGCACTCCGACGACCAAATGGACGGCGGAGACCTCCTACGCGTAGTTTGGAGCAAGCCGCGTCGGGTGGTGGCAGTGGGTGGAGCTGGGGTGGCCGGAAACATCGCCGGCGACGAGCATTGCGGCTGTCGGAGTTTGGGCGAGGTCGAACTAGTCGCTAGGAGGCACGACGAGGAGCGTGCGGGGGTTCTACAGGCTCCTGTGAGTGCGGTGAAGATGATGACATGCTCGGTTGCGAGCCAACGTGGCTATGGCCACGACGGCGACGTGCAGTGGCGGCGGCGGGTGAGGTCGAGCTTGGTGCGGTCGCTGCGGTGCTCGGGAAGGCAAATAGAGAGGATGGGGAGGTAGCTGAGCTCACGGCGATCACGGCGGAGCAGACGGCGAGGTCGGGGACGAGCTGGTGCGGTGGTGACGGCGAAAGGGATCTCCGGTGACGGTGAGGTCGGGCGAGGCTGTTGCGGTGGCTCCAGGGCAGGCGATCGCTCGGGGCTCGGTCTTCTCGACGGAGAGGAGGACGGCGAAGCTCGTGCACATGGTAGTGCAGCGCGATGATGACGATGGATGCGAGATCTATGGCGGCGCGGGCGTGGCAGCGTCGGCCATGGCGAGGAGAGGGCGAGGGAGAGGAGCAGGGGAGTGAGCGAGGTGTCTGCGGGGTCGAGGCGGCGACGTGGAGCTCGCCCAGGTGCCCAGGCGGTCGAAGCGGCAAGTAGGTGGCGCGGTGGCGAGCTCTCACGCGCCGGCGACACCTCCTGCGTGCCTGGCTGGAGGAAGTAGCTGGCTGGCACAGGCCAGCACAGTGCTGGGCTGCCAGGTGGGCCGGCCAAGTAAGTGGCCTCTGGCCTTTCACTCTCTCTCTCTCTCTCTCTCTCTCTTTTATTTAATGTTTTGTTTTATTTCCTGCAAATTGTGGCATTACTAAAAATAGCTAGGCACTTTCAAAAATCACCAAACTTCACATGGCCACTGGTTGGAATAAATCCAACATGGAACATTTTTTTAGGATTATTTGAGCATTTAAAATATTTATTAGCATTTAAGTGCCCAAATTTAAATAGATAATGATTTAATCCAGTGACCTTAGGATGACCTAGAAATTTGTGCATCATTTTTGTCAGAGGTTTAGGACCAAGGCAAAGATGATGAACATTTAGAAGGGCATTTCAGGTTCATTGAAAATATTTTTAGTAAACCCTAGTTGTTATCAGGGGGTGCTGGGGGTTCTGTCATCCCCATTTCTAAGTTTTTGATAGTTGAACATGATGCCAGCACTCTAATGCATGAGCTAGCTAGGGTGTGACAACTCACCCCCACTGAAAAGAATCTCGTCCCGAGATTTAGGGTCCGGCGGGAAGAAGGTGGGGTACTCAAGTCGAAGACGATCCTCCCTTTCCCAAGTGGCTTGTTTCTCAGAATGGTGTGACCATTGAACCTTGAGAAACTTGATTTTATGGCATCAAGTGGTATGCTTGGCTTGATCAAGGATACGAACGGGATATTCCCGGTATGTGAGATTATCTTGGAGATCAAGCGTTTCGTGGTCCACTCCATGGATAGGATCCGAGAAGCAATGCCTCAGTTGAGAAACGTGGAAGACATCATGAACTCTAGAAAGATGCGGAGGTAGTTCCAATTGGTAGGCAACTTCTCCTCGTTTGGCAAGAATGCGAAAGGGACCGATGTAACGAGGAGCCAATTTTCCTTTGATACCGAATCGATGGGTCCCCTTCATAGGAGTAACCCGAGGGTAAGCCTTCTCGTCGACTTCAAAAGTCGTGGCTTTATGTTTACGATCATATTGGCTCTTTTGACAGGATTGGGCTGTTTTCAACTTTTCACGAACAATGCGAACATGCTCTTCTGCTTCCTAGATCATATCCGGGCCAAAGAATTGTCTTTCCCCGGGTTCTAACTAGTTAAGAGGCGTTCGACACCTTCGTCAATAGAAAACTTCAAAAGGAGCTTTGCCCAAGCTAGACTGGTAGCTATTATTGTAAGCAAATTCGGCAAATGGAAGGCATTTCTCCCAATCCATTCCGAATGAGATAACTGAAGCTCGGAGCATATCTTCCAGAATTTGATTGACGCGTTCTACTTGACCACTTGATTAAGGGTGGAAAGCGGTGCTAAAGGAGAGACGAGTCCCCATTGCATTTTGGAAACTTTCCCAAAATCGAGAGGTGAAGAGACTTCCACGATCTGAGTTAATCTCCAATGGAACACCATGAAGAGACACTATTCGAGAGATATACAAGTCTGCTAGCTGGCTAGCGGTTATACTCTCCCGAACAGGTAGGAAGTGTGCTACTTTGGAAAGACGGTCGTTGACAACGAAAATTGCATTATTCCCTTTCTTGGTCCTGGGAAATACGGTGATGAAGTCCGTACCGATTTTATCCCATTTCCATTCAGGAATAGCTAAAGGTTGAAGCATGCCAGTAGGCCATTGATTGTTTGCTTTAACACGACGATAGACGTCGCAATTTGCAATATATTGAGTGATTTCTCTCTTCATCCTAGTCCACCAAAACCTCTGGCGCAGGTCTTGATACATGTTATTACTACCGGGATGAATGGTGAGAGGAGATTCATGAGCTTCCTTAAGGATCAGCCGCCTCAGGTTTCATGCCTTGGGAACCACTAAGCGGTTTCCAAAGAACATGACACCTTGATCATCAATGGAGAAACAATTCGCGACTCCTTTCTTGATGTTGCTCTTGATACGGGAAATTCCCGGGTCAACCTTCTGTGCTTTGATGATCTGATCCGTAAGGGTAGGTTTCGCCACCAAGGTAGATAAGAACCCTTGAGGAACAATGTAAAGATTAAGCTAACGAAATTCCTCATGGAGAAGTGGTTGACCTTGTTGTAACATTAGATTGTTACAATAGGATTTACGACTTAGTGCATCAGCCATAACATTGGCTTTTCCCGGGGTGTAAGTTATTCCTAAGTCGTTATCTGAGATCAACTCGACCCAACATGTTTGCCTGAGATTCAAATCCGGTTGGGTGAAAATATATTTCAGACTTTGGTGATCGGTAAAGATCTCGCAACGATTACCGAGAATGTATGTCGCCAGGTTTTGAGTGCATGGACTACAGCTGCAAGCTCTAGATCATGTGTGGGAAAGTTTTCCTTGTGTGGGTGTAACTGCCGTGAAGCATAGGCAATTACATGATGATCTTGCATGAGTATGCAACCTAGTCCTTGTCGCGAGGCGTCGCAATAGATAATAAAGTCCTTGGGGAAATCTGGTGGTACCAATACGGGAGCAGATGTTAGGCGTCTTTTCACTTCCTGAAAGCTGAACTCGCACTGTGGGGTCCACTCGAACTTTTTATCTTTCTTGAGGAGTTCAGTTAGAGGTTTAGCAACCTTGGAGAAATTCTTGACGAAGCGGCGACAGTAGCTCGCTAAGCCAAGGAAGCTCCGAAATTGCTTGGCCGTTTCAGGTGGAGTCCAATCAAGGACAACTTGAACTCGCTCGGGATTAATAGCAATACCCTTACCAGAGATTACATGGCCTAGGTAGTTCACTTGTGGCAACCAAAATTCACATTTGGAGAATTTGTCATAAAGGCGATGCTCTCGAAGTTTCGTCAATACTAGCCTTAGATGCTTGGCATGATCTTCCTTATTCTTGGAATAGATGAGTATATCATCGAGGTATACCACGACGAATTTACCCAAATACTCCATGAAGATCGAGTTCATTAACCGAGAGAAGGTGGCTGGGGCATTGGTTAAACCGAAGGACATGACGGTGTACTCGTATTGGCCATAACAAGTAAAAAAGGTCGTTTTGGGAATGTCCCTATTTTTTATTTTGATTTGATGGTAGCCCAACCTCAGATCCATTTTGGAGAAGACTGAGGATCCAGCGAGATGATCATACAAGTTATTCATCCTGGGGAGCGGATACTTGTTCTTTATGGTGACCAAGTTAACGGGTCAATAATCTACAACCATCTGATCCGTACCATCTTTCTTCTTGATGAAGAGGACGAGGCAAGCCCATGGAGAAGAACTAGGTTGGATGAAACCCTTTTTCACGGACTCATCGAGTTGTTTCTGAAGTTCAGCTAGTTCTAGGGGTGCCATCATATAGGGTCTTCTAGAGATTGGAACGGTTCCTGGTACAAGTTCTATCACGAACTCGACATCCCTGTCAGGTGGAACACCTGGCAATTCTTCTGGAAAGACATCTGGGAAGCCACGGACTACCGCAATATCTTCAAGGTCTGGAAGAGGGTTGGCATTTAGGTAGTAGAGTTGACGTTTGGCCACTTGAGTTAAGACATTGACTGTCTTGCCCGATGGGTGAGTAAGTTGAACAGTTCTAGTGGCACAATCAATCTTAGCATAATGGCCTGACATCCAGTCCATACCTAAGATGATATTTATGTCCGAGGACTTGAGAGCTATTAAGGATGCAAGGAAGACAAGTCTATCGACAAGGATTTCATTTCCATGGCTTACTCTAGAAGTTTGCCATCTAGAGCCAGGGGTTTGAATTTACATGGTGGTGGGCATGTCACAAAATGTGGTGTTATGCAACCGAGCATAGCTCTCAGATCTGAATGAATGAGATGGTCCAATATCGAAAAGAACAGATGTCGGATGGCAGTTAACAAGGAGCGTACCGAGGATGACGTTAGGATCATCATGAGCCTCCTCTGCTGAGACATAGTTAACATGGGCACGTGAAGTGGTGGCTGGCTTGGCATAAAGTACCTTTCCGCTCGCTTACCACGGCCAACAGACTTTCAAAACTGGTTGGGGTTGTTGTTCTGGGGATACTCTCGACTGTAGTGACCCGGCTCTCCGCACTTGAAGCATGTCACAGTGTTGGTCCGCGGAGCAGCATTGGCGGCCGGTCCACCATAAGCCTTAGGTGGTGTATACTACTTGGTTGGGCGAGGTACCTCATAGGATGGCCTCGGGGTGAACCTGGGTGACAGGGTTGTGTTTGGAATCCACACCCGGTGCTTCTGAGAACCAAAGCCGGATGAAGAACCAAAATCACGGGAATGCTTATGTGTAGCCTCATAGTCAGTCTGACCGGTCTCAGCACTGATGGCCTTGTTCACAAGCTTCTGGAAAGAGGTGCACTCGTGCAAACGGAGGTCATGGCGAAGTTCAGGGCTAAGTCCCATCCGGAACCTCGCCTACTTCTTGGCGTCAGTGGACACTTCCTCAGGTGCATATCGTGCCAGGTTCCCAAACTCACAGCTGTAGGCATCCACGGTCACTCTGCCTTGGGTGAAGTTACAGAATTCCTCTCTCTTGTGATCCATAAGACCCTCCGGAATGTGGTGTTCATAGAAAGCCGCGCTGAATTCATCCCAAGTGGTAACCTGGCCGGCTGGGCGCATAGCTTCATAGTTTTCCCACCAAAAGCTAGCAGGGCCCTCAAGGCGATAAGCAGCGTAAGTGACTTTGTCAGCTTCTGCTATGCGTACAGAACATAGCTTATGGGTAATGCTGCGAAGCCAATCATCCGCATCGAGAGGCTCGACAGAATGATGGAAGGTTGGTGGAGTCAGCTTGATGAAATCATTAAGAGACACCAAGTCGTTCCTCTGGGAACGTGCAGTATTCTGCTCGATGCGTTCTAACAACCGGTTGGTCTTGCGTTTATTCGTTTCTGCCTCCAACATGACTTCAGCCAAAGAAGTTGGATGGGGCAGATTCCCATCCCTAGCTCCACTGGCTTCACCCTGCTCCTGAATAGCAGGGGTGCTTCAGGTGTTCACCATCCTAGGAAAACAAAACAACGGTTTAGACAAGGATGGCAAAACCGTGGCATAAGAATGCATAATGTAATGGATGACACAGAATGAAGAGATGTTCATCCGTACGACATGGTAGTATAGAAACTGCCAGATATATATACCATCAGTCATACACACCATACATAGTTGAGTACAAGCCCGGGCTCAAGTACAACTATGGTGAGGAACATTACATCTCATCAGAGGCATTCCAAGCTCCTATACATTATTTTTATACACCTCCGGAATTCAGTACACACTAAGTCATATTCCACCAGACGCGCGGGACTGTGGAAATACAACTGTCACAATACTAGTGGAACTACTACCCACTTCCAACTCAGATGTCTCCGTAGTAATCCTCATAGAGATTACCACCATATCCGGGGAGCTGAACATGATCATCTGGAAACAGTCGGTTCTGTGGAGCTTGCGGTCCATAAGGACTCGGATGTGGCCTTGGTCCCACAAATGGCGGCAGACGGGGTCCACGGGGAGGAGTGATGCCTCCTACATCACACCAGTCCATACGATCCGGTAGGCCAGACCGCACGGTGTACAAGTCCCTCATGTCCATATACCCAGCGTGCACGGCAGGTGCAAACCGTGTCAGAGTGGCCCAGTGGTCAGCTCGACTGTTGAAAAGCTCCATTCGCAAGGCATGATTCTCACGGTCCTTGTCCTCAAGCATCTCTGTGGTTGTCGGCGTCCCGGGAACGGGGGTCCCTAGACTTGCCTGCATGTGGCCCGCGGCGTGGCTAAGCCAGCAGGCCGTATGGCCCATCTTCACCAACAAAGCACCCAAGACCCTCGCGAGGGGCCAAGCCTCGCGAGGCGGACAACACAAGACCTCCTCTGGAGTGGTCTAGCTAGGCAGGCTCACGAGGAGCGGAGATATCAAGGTGAGGCGAACCTCACGCGGTTCTCGTGACGTGAGCCGTGACGATCGACACCAGGCGGGCGCCAGCACACACAGCGTCCTTGCTTCCTCTTTGGTGCAAAGGGGGCAAGCACAGCCGTGGAGTACCAAGGCCTCAGGCAAAGGTTGCCGTTTTGGTGCAACAAGACCAAGACCATGGACTGCAAGACGGAGGTCACCGTGGAGCCCAGAACAGCGTCACCACCAGAACTTTGTGCAGGCGAAGACTACTTTTGTCAGGATAGCTTGTACTAGCTGTCCCCCTTCAAATTAGCTCGCCATTGTTGGCTCCCTTCCCGCTCGATATTTGGGAAGACGACCAGGGCCTCTATAAATAGGACTAGAAACCACAGTAGGGAAGAGAGGCTGGAGAGGATCTGATCTTAGCTTGAAAGAGAGAGACCACCCCGACACACACAAGCTCGCCAAGCACAAGAGCGCCTCAACCTCGGGAGGCCGTTCTTGCCTTGTATTGTTCATCATCAGCCCAAGAGGCAATCCACCACCACAACACTGGAGTAGGGTATTACACCACAACGGTGGCCCAAACCAGTATAAACCCCATGTCCTTTTGTGTTCTGAGTTCGTCGAGTTCGTCCGCAAGATCCTAGCGAGCTAGAGCGTAGATCGGTTGGAGGGAAAGACTTTGCGCGCACCCCAGTGTTCGAACCTTAAGGGTTTCCCGGGACCCCATACCCCGACATTTGGCGTGCCAGGTAGGGGTGCGCCGTAGCTTCCCTTCCATCAGTTCGTCGCTCCATTGATCCATCGTCTCCATGTCGGACGCTCGCCACGCTCGAGCTGAGCGTCGGGCTACCCTCGCCGCCCACATGGCTCAGACGGCTCCTTTGGTGCAGCAGGACGGCCGCACCGCTACTCTATCACTCACTCCTGCTGGCTCTTCATCCCACGCACACCGCACACCCCTGGAGGCGCAGATTGTGCTCATCGCGGCGAATGAGCTCCTGCATTACCTCCCGGTGGACGACGTCTATGAGGAGTGTCTCGACCGCATCGCCGAGCTCGTCCGTGCCGCGGGGGGCTCTCTGATGCCTTCTCACTGTCTGCCTCGCCCTCAGTAGGCCGCGGGCAACGGGGCTCGTGGCGCTCCTCCACCACCTCGACCCCAAGACGGTGCCTTGGTGCCAAGGCACGCGCCTCCGTGGCGTGATCCGCTGTGCCCGGCACCCGCGCGTGAATAAAGGAGCTGCCAAGAAATCCCGCGGCTGCGAGAAGCTGTGCCAGCGCTCCCAGCGCCACCTCGTCAAGACCGCACGCTGCCTGCAGTGGCACAGCGCGGCCTCGCCAAGACCAAGCTCCGCCCCCGAAACGGGCCCCGGAAACCACGGCAGGCTGCCACGCCTTCACCCCTGAGCTGCGCAGTGTTGCCTGGCCGGGCAAGTTCAAGCCAGATCTGCCTCCTCGGTATGACGGCACCGCCGACCCCGCAGAGTTCTTGCAGCTCTATGAGTTGAGCATCGAAGTGGCCAACGGCGATGAAAAAGTCATGGTGAACTGGTTTCCCATGGCACTCAAGGATGGGCCCACTCCTGGCTCCTGAACCTGCAGCACGGCTTGATCTCCTCCTGGGACGAGATGCGCGGCCGCTTCATCGCCAACTTCCAAGGCAGCCGTGACTGCCCACCAGTCGCGGGCGACCTGCGCCGCATCAAGCAACAGGCAGGAGAGACCCTCCAGAAGTACATCTAGTGCTTCAACAGCACCCGCCTCAAGATCGCCAAGTTCACGAACGAGGCCATCATCTCCGTGTTTTCCGATGGCGTCCGCGACGTCAAAATGAAGGAAGAGCTGGCAATCCATGAGGAGCTTTGCACATCTCAGGAGTTGTTCAACCTGGCGACCAGGTGCGCAAGAGCTGTTGAGGGGTGCCTCTCTCTCCTTGAGCTGCCAGCTGCAGGACTGGAGGAAAAGAAGGCCAAGGCCAAGGACGTGAAGCACAAGGAGGCAATAGTGCTCGCAGCAGAGCCCGACACCAAGCGAGGCAGAGTTCAGCCCGAGTCATCCAAGAAAGGCCGCCCATTCTGCGCCATCCACAACCTGAACACCCACAACACCAGCGACTGTCAAGAGCTCAGAGCCATTCGGGAAGGACGCTTCGGCAGACGCACCGAGCGCAACGACCGGGGCTACGACCATGGAGGAGGACGCGGAGGCGGATGCTGGGACGACCGTGGCCCGCGCCAGGAGTGGCGTGACCGGCCTCGTGAGGACCGCTGGTAGGACCAACCTCGCGAGGGCGCCTGGAGGGACCCGCCTCGTGAGGATCGCCACTAGGGCAACGCTGGTCTTCCCCCGTTGCCGCCGCCAAGGAGGAACGACGACCACCACCAGGACGAGGGGGCTGGGGGCTTCCAGGAGCCGTGCTTAGTCACTTGCATCTTGGGCGGTGCGCAGGCCCCTGCCTCTCAGCGCATCTTCAAGCAGTTCGCTCGCGAGGTGAACGCGGCGCTCCCCAAGCTCGAGGCCCCGCGCCCGCTCTGGTGGTCCCAATGCGCCATCACCTTCAGCTCGGCCGACCAGCTCAAGTGCGCAGCCACCGCTGGCACGCTCCCTATGTTGTGCTCCCCAATCATCAGTAATGTGCAGGTCACCAAGACTCTCATCGATGGTGGCGCAGGGCTCAACGTCCTATCCGCCGACACATTCGACAGCCTCCAAGTGCCCTATGAGCAGCTCCAACCAACCAAGCCTTTCTCAGGAGTGACTGACGGTTCCACCACACCACTAGGGCAAGTCCGCCTGCCAGTCACCTTTGAGGAGCGCAAGAATTACCGCACAGAGCTCATCGACTTCGACGCCGCACACATCCGCCTGCCGTACAACGCCATCCTCGGGTACCCAGCCCTGGCCAAGTTCATGGCAGTCACTCACCACAGCTACGACGTCCTCAAGATGCCAGGAAGCGGGGGAATCATCACGGTACCATGTGAAGAAAGGGACGCGGTGTGTCCCTTGAGCGCTTCCAAGCTACGGCAATCGACAACCCTGACAGCAGAAGTGAAGGCCCTCCGGAGACCATCCCGAAGAAGAAGCTATCGCGCTGTATAGGACCCCAGGAAGATGGCGTCGCATCAGGAGCCTCGTCCGGATCGGCGCCCGCTCCAGGGGCGCCTCCCTCCACCACATAGGAAAGCACGCCCCGCGCCCTCCTTAGGCAAGGTTCGGGGGCTCTCTTCTGGAGGGCGTCAGACCTTGCCAATCTCACAAGGGAGGCACTTGGGCACCACTTGGAAGCGTGCTTCGCGGCATGTGTTCCTCAGGAGAGCATGGGGCAAGGAATGCCCACCACCCAGGAGTTCATCACCAAGACCACCCAAGAGCTACAAGACGCAAGAGCCATGCATGGTGACAACCGCTCACAGAGGGTGGCTCACCACCTAGGCGAGGGTGCTGAGCTGCGCGCCTGCATCGACATCCCACGGCTCAATAGGGCCGCATCTCAGGAACGCTTCTGGCCAGCACGTGCGGGCCGCTGTGAGGGTCCACCACACAGTTTCGTTCGCATGCCCCTCGGCTTGCCGAACATGGCGTCGGCCCATCAGCGCCATGTGCGGCAAGTCTAGGTGGCTTAGGAGGCCAGGTTCCACGCCGTTTGGGAGGAGATAGTGGTGGCCTTCAGGGAACCTCCTGAGCCCCATGAGCCTCCCGAGGCTCAGGGTCCCGGTGGCTCATGAGGAGTCATTCCTTCGACGCGTGGCTTCAGCTGCACCAGCTCTACTTTGTCTAAAGACCCAGGTGACATCTTCCAAGTTCATTTAAGCTGGGAGCGCCCCTCGGGCTGCACTATTCCCAGGCCACGTGGGTCCGTCCCTGTGGCATGTATCCATTTGGCTTATGTTCCTAAGTTTACCTTGCTGGGGGCGCCCCTCGGGCCGCATCATCCCCACGCTGCTCGGGCCAGACCCAGTGGCATGTACCTTCCTGCATTTATCTCAGGCAATCTGATCTTCATGCTTAACCTGCCAACTGCTATCACATGTTTGATCACCGCTCGCCACGGGTCCGTTCACCCCATGTAATTTGCTTGCACGCTAAAAGGGGGGCTCCCGAGCATCGCGAATCAGGAGCTCTTACTGGCTCTCCAGCCCTCACCCCCTGGCCTTGACCACAGCATCGCGACCTGGCATACCAGCGGCGGCTGAGCTCGCTCGAGGGCCGGGACCTGAGGACGTAGAGCGCTTGCATCTAACCGCCTTGCAGGGACATGCAGTCACCAAGACTCAAGACCAGGTGCAACCCTCCTTGAGGTAGGGCCTCGTGAGTCCCGCGCTGGCTCACGAGTGCCCAGATACACCTCGCAGCCCTGCCATGCAAGCCACGTGTTAGGGCGGGGTTGTACACGCCCCGGGGGCTCCTCCCGGAGGGGGCCCCCATCCCACGCCCAAGTGGAAGCTCCATGCTCCGCCGAAGAAGCTCCCGAAAGCACCGGTGGCACCGGCCTGCACGCATCAAAAGTCGACCTAGAGGCGACGAATTCCTCCCGGTCCCTGCATTGGAACAGGGGAATGAAGACGCTAGGCGGGTACTCCTGGTTGTCTCCAACTATGAGGCGCAGGACGGCGTCCTATTCGTCGTCGGGCAGGTCCCCCGGCCTCAGACGGGCCTTGTTCTCCCCTCCTTCAAGCTGCCAGAAGGGGCGCGCGCGCCTGGAGTGGGGCGACCCGCAGCGTCAAGAACTCCCTCAGGAGCATCACTCCCGTTATTTTAGCCGCCTCGAATTGCCCGGCTTCAGGTTAGCCATCATCTGCTCCAATACTAACGACGCCCGCTCGTCGACAAGTCCTGCCCTGGGCCATTCCTTGCCTTGCTGAGGCGCCTCCGTCGGCAACACCAAGCACGGATGGGCGAGCTTGGCATCTACCATGACCCACCTGGATCGAATGTTGTCGGCCCTCTTCCCGGTGCTCAAGATCGAGCTGGCCTTGCCGGACTCGACAAAGTTAGCACATCCAGAGATGTGGCCCTCGCTGACGCAGAGGAAGAAGAAATGGCCCAGGAGCGCCATGGACGGCATCACACCCAGGTACGCCTCATAGTAGTAGGCAAAGATGGAGAGGAGGAGGACAGATTTGGGATGGAGGTGCAACGCTTGCAGCCCATAGTGGTCAAGGACTTCATAAAAGAAATCAGAGAAGAGAGGAACCAACCCGACAGCAACGCCGCTCGAAAAGAAGGGGAAGAAGGTGCTCCCCTCAGGCTCCGGCTCGTCGGAGGAAAGCCGGAGCTCCGTCTTCCCCCACTCGTTGGTCTCTCCCACCGTCAGTAGGCGTACGGAGGCAAGGCTCTTCTCCGTGACTATGGGCGCCTCAAGAGCGGGCTCGTACCAAGCCGGGGACAAGGAATCCTTGACCTTGCGCGGCGCCATGAGCGGCAGATGCAGAACGAGGCCGGAGTAGATCTATAGGTAGTGGTGGCAAAGAGCAAGAAAGGGGATCTGGAGCGAGGCGAGGAAGAAGCAATGAAGGCAAGTGCCCCCCGCGCCAGCCTTTTGTCAGGTCAAGCAGTTGCCGAAACAACGTGGGGAAGCGGAGACGCCCACGTCCAATCAACCGTCATGCGTCAACCGAGGCCGGAGGCTTTGGGGGCCCGTATTGCTCCGAACTTGACCCTTGGCCTCGCCGCGAAGCCTAGCCCGCACGCACCTTGGGCCCGGGGGCTACTGTCGGCGTCCTGGGAACGGGGTTCCCAGACTTGCCTGCCTGCGGCCCGCGCCGTGGCCGAGCCAACAGGCCGTATGGCCCTTCTTCACCAACAAAGCACCCAAGACCCTCGCGAGGGGCCAAGCCTCGCGAGGCGGACGACGCAAGACCTCCTTTGGAGTGGCCTAGCTAGGCAGGCTCACGAGGGGCGGAGATATCAAGGCGAGGCGAACCTCACGAGGTTCTCGTCACGTGAGCCGTGATGATCAACACCAGGCGGGCGCCAGGCAGGCGCCAGCGCGCACAACGTCCTTGTTTCCTCTTTGGTGCAAAGGGGGCAAGCGCAGCCGCGGCATACCGAGGCCTCAGGCAAAGGTTGCCATTTCGGTGCAACATGACCAAGACCATGTACTGCAAAACGGAGGTCACCATGGAGCCCAGAACAGCGTCACCACCAGAACTTTGTGCAGGCAAAGACTACTTTTGTCAGGATAGCTTGTACTAGTTGTCCCCCTTCAAATTAGCCCGCCATTGTTGGCTCCCTTCCCGCTCGATATTTGGGAAGAGGATCAGGGCCTCTATAAATAGGACAAGCCACCACAGTAGGGAAGAGAGGCTGGAGAGGATCTGATCTTAGCTTGAGAGAGAGAGACCACCCCCCCACACACAAGCTCGGCGAGCACAAGAGCGCCTCAACCTCGGGAGGCCGTTCTTCCCTTGTATTGTTCATCATCAGCCCAAGAAGCAATCCACCACCACCACACTGGAGTAGGGTATTACACCACAACGGTGGCCCGAACCAGTATAAACCCCGTGTCCTTCTGTTATGTGAGTTCGTCGAGTTCGTCCGCAATATCCTAGCAAGCTAGAGCATAGATCGGCTAGAGGGAAAGACTTCGCCCGCACCCCAGTGTTCGAACCTTAAGGGTTTGTCGGGACCCCATACCTCGACAGTGGTGGTGCGGAGTAGTGAATCCTCATGGGAGGAGTCAGCATAAAGAGCCTGATAGTAACCTTCTGCACCAGGAAGTGATGCTGGCATATAGAGGAACTCAGTGTTCCGAAGTAAGGGGGGTCTAGCTCGCATGATAGTCATCATCGAGTAAGCAGCGTCCTGTACGGACATCTCGATGGTAATCCCAAGTCCATATGAACAATGGAGGGCTTTAGGAGCTCCAGGATAGGAATGGTATATCCTGATTGTGCAAAGATATTGGCTTTGGTTGAAGTCTCGATACTGCTCCTCAACGGTATAATTAGAATACCATCGATATCCCACCTCGGTCATCACGCAGACTAGCATGGCCGTGTCACCAGGTAAATTGAGGCATCGAGTCAAATGAACCACCTGATTCTGGGTGTGGGTGGCCATCCAAAAGCACAAAATAATGCAAAGGTATTAGAATTTTCTAGGAGAATTCGGACAGCATAACGACATTAAATGCTTAGAAAAAGATTTGAGACATTCGCAAGATTTGGCAATACCACTCAACAACCTCATATCAAGGTTCTGGTTTAACTGACAACATACTAAAAGTAGTAGAAACTGAACTGAGGCCTCAAACCAACAATCCTAAGATTCTACAAATTAGTAACACGTGAACCTGATAGAAGATGAGATCCTAGTCCTTAACCCACGTGGAAAGAGAAGAGGATGACTCAGATAAGAGGGCATAAGGCAAAGGAGTAAAAACAGCCTTATGTTCCCTCCCACAATCAATTCCCCTACATATAACTAAAGAATTTCTAGACTCGACATCGACCAGTTTGTCTTAACGAACCTATATGCAGTCCGATTTGATGCGAACGCTGTCAGGACCCCGATTCCAAGTCACACTGATCTTGCCTGTAACACCTCATATCACTTTGCGGCCTCACGCATGGTATTCCCACGGGTGTCGCCTTACCATGGCCCGGGACCGTTTGCGCCTTTTGGCTCATGTATATGATAGTGTCGCTAGCATCCATATGACAGAGAACCCGGGCACAATGTTTTACCCAGGTTCGGGCCCTCTTGATGGAGGTAAAACCCTACGTCCTGCTTGATTAATATTGATGATATGGGTAGTACAAGAGTAGATCTACCACGAGATCAGAGAGGCTAAACCCTAGAAGGTAGCCTATGGTATGATTGTATGTCGTCCTATGGACTAAAACCCTCCGTTTTTTAAAGACACCGGAGAGGTTAGGGTTACACAAGGTCGGTTACAAAGGAGGAGATACACATATCCGTATTGCCTAGCTTGCCTTCCACGCCAAGTAGAGTCCCTTCCGGACACGAGACGAAGTCTTCAATCCCGTATCTTCATAGTCTAACAGTCCGGCCAATGGAGATAGTCCGGCTGTCCGGAGACCCCCTAATCCAGGACTCCCATAGTATCCCCTGAACCAGGCTTTCAATGACGATGAGTCCGGCACGCAGTATTGTCTTCAGCATTGCAAGGCGGGTTCCTCCTCCGAATATACCACGGAAGAATTTGAATATAAGGATAGTGTATGACCCTGCAAAATAAGTTCCACATACCACCGTAGAGAGAATAATATTTCCACAAATCCAATTTGCTAACTTGTTTTGGCAACACGACATTATGTCACGGCCCGGTGATTATTCGAACCGTTTCCTTTAACTAGCCCCGCACATAACCGAGGCAGTTTTTTGACATGTCTTGTCAAAGCAGAGATCGTGACCCCTTATCACGCGATTCTCATCAATACGGGTGTGGGTAACCCCATCGTGCCATCGATTACGGCGCTTGGGGGAGAAGCAAGTTTTACCTTTTCATCCACGCCTTCTTCCTCCTTTGCTCATCCACCTTCGCACACTCGAGCTCCAGCGCCCAAGTTCGCATTTCCCACCTCGACCTTCTCCAACCATGTCCGAAGCGGGAGGCAGGTGGATGGTCTCCTCCGTCACGGAGGGACATGTCAAGAAGCTGAGAAGAGCTGGATACTTGCCCAACAACATCGCGCACCGGCTCCCAGCGGAGGGGCAGGTCATCCCCACCCCCAGGCCCCATTAGAGGATAGTGTTCCTCACCCATTTCCTACGCGGACTGGGATTTCCTCTCCACCCATTTGTCCGGGGGCTCATGTTCTACTACGGCCTGGATTTCCACAATCTGGGCCCAAACTTCATCCTCAACATCTCGGCGTTTATCGTCATGTGCGAGGCTTTCCTCCGCATCAAGTCCCACTTCGGCTTATGGCTGAAGACTTTCAATGTCAAGCCGAAGGTAGTGAGCGGCCGCCAGGCGGAGTGCGGAGGCGCCATGGTGGGCAAGATGCCCAACGTCACATGGCTCGAGGGCTCCTTCGTGGAAACCATAAAGGGGTGGCAATCGGGGTGGTTCTACATCACCGTGCCGCGTGACCCTACGTGGGCAGCGGCCCCCGAGTTCCGATCTGGCTTCCCCACACGGCTTACCTCCTGGCAAGAGAAGGGCCTGTCCTGGGGTAGTTCGGGAGAGCTGACCAGACTCCAAACATGTATTCAAGACATGGTGAACAAGAAGCTCAAACTTGTCAACGTAGTCCAGGTCATGCTCCACCGCCGGATCCTCCCGTGCCAGCAACGGACCTTCAACTTGTGGGAGTTCGACCCGGCACAGCGCCGAACTCTGAACAGGCTCTTCAACACAACTCACGAAGATGCCTGGAGGGTGCTGTTCAAGAGCGCCGAGGTCGCCCCTCCCATTACTGAGGATCGCGGATTCAGCGTGAAGCGCCAAGCCAGTGCGGTAAGCTGCTTTACCTCTTATAGGATACTTATTTTTCATAGATTGACTCCATGCGGTATCTAAACTCCCGTACCTTTGACAAGACTGGCAGGAGACGGCCGGACAGATCGACTGTCCGACTCCTTTGCCCGAAGGCCCAGCAGACGCTCTTCTGATGAAGATGCTGACTCCGGCTCCTTATACGGTGCCGAAGTAGACCAAGAAGGCAAAGGGAACCCGAAAGAGTTCGCGATGCCAGGCGTCATCGGACTCACCGTCCGAGGACTCTACGGTGCAATCCTCCCCCGAAGACGAGGAAGCAGAAGAAGATGCTCCCCCTCCAGACGGGGGAGACAAGAAAAGGAAGGCCGGCCCAACTGGGGAGGCCGAAGGGTCCAAGAAGGGGAGGACTCTCCTTCTGGACAGCTCTACCACCGCCGCCGACGGCGAAGACGAGTGGCTGCCCAGGGCCAAGCCCCTAGGGAAGTCATAACTATTCGGATACCAGAGTAACTCATAGTATTCCTTTGTCACACTACTTCACCTAATGCCGAAATATGATTATGCAGTCTGCCCCGAGCCCATATTGATCTATCATCGGACGGCTCCCTGGGCTCGTCGGATATGGATAGTGATACAGTCCCGACCGCCACCTCCCCTCATCCTACGGACGACACCGAGGTGCTGTCTCACGAGCCACCGGGTCGAGGGGAGACAGTCCCGGAGGCGCCTCAAGGCGGCCTCCCGGACTCCGGGAGCCGAGGGGACAAGGCCCCTGTGAGCTCCAAGTTCGGCCCTCAGCCGAACACCGCGCTGGAACCTCCAGTGGTTCCAGACTCGGGCAGGTGACCTCCTTCTAAGAGGGGCGAGACGCCTGTACCGGTGACCTCTATCCATCCAGAGGTGCCGGACAATCTGCTAGAAGCGCTTCGTAGCGCTTCCATCGACGAGGAGCATCGTACTATCATGAGTGCGGGGATCCAGAAGGTTCAGTCCGCTAAGAGCGGATTGACTGAAGCCTGTGCTAGCCTTCTAACAGGCTTTGAGGTAAGTATTTAAAATATAGGAAAATATTACCGCATAGGCAGTATCCCCTGATGCTCCGTTCGGTGTTCACAAAGAAAAGCCGAACAGAGGATCAAACAATATCGCAGGAGTCTAATATGAGTATGTCAATATGCATATGTAGGCTTCGCTGCTGGCGTCTGCCGCACTAACTGTGGAGGTCGCCGTACTAAAGCAGGACCTTAAAGGGTCCCAGGACGAGCTCAGCCTTGCCAAGAGGCAGCTCGAGGAGAACAAAGGTAAGTAGTACCTAGTCTGTGGATATGCATAAAAAGAGTGCGATTGCAAAATGACAGGATCATCGTGAATTTGCCAGGGGCCACGACCGAAGTGGCGACCCTAAAGCAAGCGCTGTCCAAGGCCGAAGATAAAGCGGCCAAGGAGCGCACCGAGCGAGAAAAGCAAGAGGCTTGGGTGGGGGAGGTGCAGCAAGAGCTCCAGGCTCTCATGACGAAGCACAAGGCGTTCGAGCTTGACTCGATGATGTGCGAGTCTGAGCTTGCCGCGGCCCTCGAGAGCGCAAAAAGTGCCAAGGCCGAAGCCCAAAAGGCCCTCCAGGAGATTGACACAATGAAGAAGATAGCGGAGGGTAAGGCTTTCTATATGCAGAGCAAGCATGTAAAAGTAAATTACTGATTAGTTACCCGAATTCGGAGCTCTCCAGGAGCATTCGCAGTTTTGCCCCGCACCGTGTCGGATGTCGCACAGTTTTACCAGGCCGAGGAGGGAAGCTCAACAGAGAAGCTGTTCTGGTCTCAGTATACTGGGACCGAACACTCGATGCCTCTAAGCGACCAGCTAAAGCTGCTGGTCGAGCTGCACAAGGCGGCCGAACAGGCCATGAAGGGCCTTATAGTCCGGCTGTGGCCTGGCGATGCCCTTCTGAACAGCTACTTCGGCCTGGTGAGGCGACTTGTGGATGCCTGCCCACGGCTGGAGGTCATCAAGCGGTCCGTCTGCATGGAAGGTGCATGCCGGGCTTTCGCCCGTGTGAAGGTGCAGTGGGCCAAGCTAGACGCTATGAAGCTGATCAAGGAAGGGCCGCCGCAGGGTAAGGAGCATGGCACCCCCGAAATTTATTATGAGGGTGTCCTGAAGGGTGCCCGTCTTGTAGCGGACGAATGTTCAAAGGATGTAATATTTGAGTAAACTTGCTCGTGTGATCCTGTATGATGAAAACTTGTTTCATATGCGCTATGCAACGCTTGTGTGAATTTAAAATATTACCTTCTGTTTGGCTGCTTATCCAATCTGAGAGATGGCTAGTCCTCGGCTTCTGCCCCCATGCCACGAGTGCTGGGTGTTCGGGATAAACCTGAGCACTCTTGTTCCCATGTTTGGGTCCTTCGAGGGAGGTGCTCAGCACAACGAACAAGGCAACCGGACTAATAATGCTTTATCACTCTCACTTGGCCATATAATTCTATAATTTTAAATTTCGGCGAAGCCCCAGGTATTCGGAAGGCCGAACTCGGGGCGCGGTACACGCCTTTAAGCCGGACAGGGTCAGCCCCTCGCTCTAAGAGGCATAAGTCTTTAGGGACTCGAAAACCTCGCCGAACAGTGACCAGTCTCTCGCCTTATCATGACAGTCAGTTTTAGCTTTCTCTACTGAGGTGCTTAGCCCAGCAGAACCGGGGCACAATCGCAGTAGTTCTCCTAGCGCTACCTTAGCCGATAGAGCGGAACGTAAGGTACCAAAACATAGGAGCCGGGCAAACCCAACATTTGACCAAAGACATGATTCGGAGCTGATGAATATAATGCTATAAGTTCGGGGTGCCGCACCTGTGAAAGTGTTCAGACTTTTCACACCATATTGTGGGGTATGTAATCCCTGTCACACCCTAGTTAGTTCAAGCATTAGAGTGTGCATCATGTTTAAATTCCTCTTAAATTTGAAATGGGGAAGACAGAACCCCCAACACCCCCCTGAAAACAACTAGGGTTTACTAAAATTATTTTTCAATGAACCTGAAAGGCCCTTCTAAAAAGTTCACTCTCTTTGTCTTGGGTTAGAACCTCTGGCAAAATTGTGCACCAATGTTCTATGTCAATAGAAGGTCATTGAATTAAATCATAAGTATTTGATTTTGGGCATTTAAATGCTATAAAATAATTTAAATGCTCAAACAATCCTGGAAATAAATGTATACTATTGGAAATATTCTAAACAGAGCCCACACTTATTTTCAGGATTTTTGGAAACGTTTTAGTATTTTTAATAAAGCCCAACAGTTGCAGTTAAATAGAAAAACAGAAACAAATCAAAAAAAAGAGAGAGAGGGAAGCCCACCTGGGCCTTACCTGTGCTGGCCCAGCCGACTGTCCTTGCCAGTCGTCGTCCTCCTCCCGCCAGGAAGAGGAGTGTGTGGCCGGCGCCCGCGGCCACACGCCGTCCACCTCCTGCTTCTGCCGACGCCCTGGAGACGTCCAGGGACGCCACGCCGACCCCCACATCCCCCTCTCATCCTCCCTCACAATCCCCCTCGTCTCCCTCACCCTCTCCCGCGATGGCCGAGCGCGATCCTCGCCGCCGTTCGCCGTAGACGTCACCAGAGCCACCCCCTCGCCCCTCCGACAAGCCCAATAGCTCTGCCTCGTCGCCCTGGACCTCTCCGCTGACCCACGCGACTCCAAACGCCGCCAAACACCGTCTTTGCCCTCGTCTTCAACCTCGGGCACTCGAGCCGTCTCCGGTCGATTCATCGCCGCTAGGACCTCCCCGAGCTCGCTGACCCCCTCTCCGACCCTGCTGTGAGCTCCTCTTCCTCTTCCCCTAGCTCCCGTGCTCGTTTGGCCTCTGTAGTCGCCACTTCCACCACACCCGAAAGCTCCCCGCCGCCGGCCATGGCGCCGTCGTGGCTAGAGCCACAGTGGCTCGAAGCCAAGCTCAACGTTGTGCTCAGCGCAGCACCAGGAGCCCATAGCCACCACCAGCTCTTTCTCCCATGCACCGTAGCGTCGAACCCAACCCCGTCCGAACTCCGGCCGCCGCTGCCGAGCTCGCTGGCGTCGTTTCCGGCGTTCCCGTGTCCAACCACTTGCACTACTGGATGCGGCAGCTCCCCAGCTACGCGTAGCACATCTCCACCGGTGATTTGGTCACCAGAGGACCAAATCCGAAGCTCTCCGCCGTCTCGGCCTCGCCGGCGACTCAACACCGGCGGGATTAGCCCCGCTGACCAGGGGTTTGACCCCAGTTTGACTCCATCTGAGACACTGACATGTGGGGCCGGCTTCTAACTAATTTAGATTAGTTTAAATTAGAGCTAATCACTCTGTTAGAGGTTAATGACGCCGTTAACTACCCCTCTCTCACTGACATGTGGGCCCAGAGCCTAACTAACCCAGTTTAGTGCTAACTAAACACTAACCAACTCTGTTAGTTAGCTGAGAGACTGACAGAAGGGGCCCACCAGTCAGGTTTGACCTGGGCTGGCGCCTTTGACCTGCTGATGTCACAGTGATGCAGTGCTGACGCATTAATTCAATTTCTGGATTTATTCTTTAATAGGAAATTACAGAAAATAATCAAAACTTCTAAAAATCATAGAAAATCAACCATAGCTCCAAATGCAAAGATTTATATATGAAAAATGATCAGAAAAATTCAATCTATCCATCTGTAATGGTTTCATGCATGACAAAACAAGTTAACCTTGCTGTTTAAGCAGAATGAGGTAATGCACTAATAAAGCCATGTTTAATAAGCTAATAATTGAATCTTTGACTCAAATGAGTTCATCCCTTTCTGTTTTAGCTTGCATTAGGCCAAGACACCTTCATCTTGCCATGTCATAGCATGCATCATATTGTTGCATATTGCCATGTGTTGATTATGTTTCGGCGTGTCTTTCGTGGTAGGTTCTGCCTCCGAGGATAACCCCGAGTATCCGTCTGAAGGGCAGTACCCTACTACCACTACAACAGGCAAGCAACCCATTGATCATTCCGATACAAAACCATGTTCTCGCTTCTGCTCTGGTTTACTGCATTAAGACAACGCGATTCAAACTGCTGTGTGTTATGGTAGTTGAACCCTTATCCTCTGCATGACCTGTCATTGCCACAGTAACTAGATGAAACCCACTAGCATGTGTAGGAGTTGATTGAGCCATGTATGTGATTCCTACCTTGCTATGCCTGCTATGCTTAGAGTTGTGTCAGGTCTGGTTCATCTGGGTGATGGGCTAGAGTGATATGATATGTCAGTAATGTGAGGAATGTGTTGAACATGTTTTGGTAAAGGTATCGATGAGAGGCCATGTAGGAGTACATGGTGTGTTGTTTCAGTGAGACCATCCATAAGAACTGAGATCTGTATGCGTGATTTAAGATTCAGCTACTACCACACATTGGGCCTTGAAATATGACCCCGCTCGACTTACTGACCCCTCTCGCCCTCTGTCCAGTTGTTGCAACTAGTTTCTGGTGTTTGTAGGACATGTGTTGGCGGCCGTGCATAGCGCTGACCCTAGGGGTGGGCTATGATGCGGTAGATACACTATGGCCGGGTATGTCGGGCGCCCATTTGGCATCTCGGGACCCTGTACACATCGTTTGGGGCCGTTGAGGACACCCCGGCCAGATTTCCTTGCGGATGGAACCTGAATAGGCGATAAACCTGGACTAGAGACTTGTGAGGTTAGTCAGGTCGTGGTCTACACCCACGTCGGTTTTCGCTTGAAGTCTGCCGAGCACATGTCGTGTCCAGACACTAAGTGGTGGAAACATGTGTGACGAAGTACAGCCTTGCAGGGTATAAAACTATTCGAATAGCCGCGTCCGCGGTAAAGGACTACTTGGTTGCCTATGCAGTTCATAGACAAGTTAATATGGATATTACTAAAAGACTCAAGATAAGTGTGAGTACCGAGAATGGCCCTCTTGTAGGATGACGAGGGAGGATCCTCGGTGGAGTATTGTGTTGGTGAGTAGTGGACTCGTGTGCGAAAACTATTTTACTGGTGGAGTTCCGTAGGATAGCTTAGCCAAGAGTCAAAGCTCGCTTGCTGCAATAACCCCAGCTCCTTCTTGAGAATAAGCATTTATAGTAGGTTCTGTTGTAAGACTTGCTGATTGCCCTTGTACTCATGTTTGCTTAATTACTGTTTTCAGACGACAACACCGACCCCTCCGATGGGTTCTACGTAGACCTTGACATCGACGAGTGACTAGCCACCCAGGTGGTGATCCTGGCCATGGAGGGCCCTATGTAGATAGACAGGCTTCGAGAAGCTTTCTTTCTTTCTAGTGTCTGTACTCAGACTAGTTGCTTCCGCATGTGCTTGTATGATTGTATGACTTGAGTGTCGGGTCATGTGACCCCTGTCTGTATGAACATGTTATGTATGGCTCTCTGGAGCCTTTAAATAAAGTACTTGAGTTGTAGAGTTTTGTTGTGATGCCATGTTGTATGTACTCATATCGGGCATATTGTGTGTATGATTGAAATGCTTGGTATGAGTGGGATCTGACAATCTGGTTGTTTATCCTCGGCAGCCTTTCTTATGGGGAAATGTAGTCTAGTGTTCCTCGAGCCATAGTAGTCCGCTACAGCCCGGTTCACCGGAGTCCTGCTAGCCCAGCACTACTGTTCAGGACACTTGACTGGCCAGCATGTGTTTCACTTCGTTCCTATGTCTGTTCCTTCGGGGAAATGTCACGCGGAGACTTCCGGAGTCCTGTTAGCCCAGTGCTACAGCCCGGAATCACTCGCTGATGACCGACATGCTCGATGTCATTCATGTATGCCTGTCTCCATAGGTCTGTGCCGCTTTGGGTTCACGACTAGCCATGTCGGCCCGGGTTCTCTGTCATATGGATGCTAGCGACACTATCATATACGTGAGCCAAAAGGCGCAAACGGTCCCGGGCCATGGTAAGGCGACACCCGTGGGATATCGTGTGTGAGGCCGCAAAGTGATATGAGGTGTTACCGGCTAGATCGATGTGGCTTGGAATCGGGGTCCTGACAGCATTGGCATCAGAGCCGGACTGCCTGTAGGTTCGTTGAGCCAAGCTGGTCGATGTCGAGTCTAGAAATGCTTTAGTAATATGTAGGGGAATTGATTGTGGGAGGGAACGTAAGGCTCTTTTACTCCTTTACCCTATGCCTCTGATCTGAGTCATTCTCTTCTCATTCAACGTGGGTTAAGGACTAGGCTCTCTTCTTCTATCAGGTTCACATGTTACTAATCCGCAGTAGCTTATAGGATTGTTGCTACAAGCCCCAGTTCAGTTTCTACTATTTTAGTATGTTGCTATTTGGATCAGAACCTTGATATGATGTTGTTGAGTGGTATTGCGAACTGTTGTGGATGTGTCAAATCTTTTTCTAAGCATTTACAGCTATTATGCTGTCCAATTTTCCCTAGAAATTCGGATGTCTTTGCTTTGGGTTCACGACTAGCCATGTCGGCCCGGGTTCCCTGTCATATGGATGCTAGCGACACTATCATATACGTGAGCCAAAAGGCGCAAACGGTCCCGGGCCATGGTAAGGCGACACCCGTGGGATACCGTGCGTGAGGCCGCAAAGTGATATGAGGTGTTACCGGCTAGATCGATGTGGCTTGGAATCGGGGTCCTGACAAGCCCCTGGTGTATTGGCCGTACTAAAGTGTACGGTTGCAAGGCGTCATTAATGAACACATATATGTATAACAAGAATGCAATAATAGTCATAATGTTATGCATTGTTTATTCAAAAAGGTGCGTTTAAAGCAGAATGATACACATGGTGTGATAAGCAAAGAGTAGGACTATGTCCCTTCCAAGGGCAAGCTGAGGAATAGTATTAAATCAAATATTTCGCTCGTTATTGTAATCCACCTGGGAATTCCATGGTGTGACGTAGCTTTCTGCCTCCTTGGTTGCTGCATCATGTGTTCGGCAATAGTGCTGCCGGGCAGGGTTTCCAGAGATTAAGGTCCTGAAAAAGAGAAAAATAACCAAACGGGAAGCCCCTAGTGCAGTTTAAGCCGCGTCTTGGGGTGTGCCGCAGTTGTGCCCCCCTTCCCCACCTATGCCCATGGTATTTTTAATGCGTAATTATGTACGCGTGACATGAGTTTCGTCTTTTGGCTGGGACTGGGGTGGGGGCCGCATTGCTACGCGAGCTTAGATCGCGCCAGGCAGTCTAGTTGCCGATTGCTCCGAGCACGCTTGAAGGTGTCCGGGTCTTGAAACGTCGAACTGGTGGATTGCCTTGAGAGGTTGCTTTGCACTTCTGCTGCGAGGGCCGCGGTGTGCTCCTCCGTTCGGAGAGAGCGCTCTGTGTTTCCATTGATTGTAATAACCCCGCGAGGTCCTGGCATCTTGAGCTTGAGGTATGCATAATGCGGTACCGCATTGAATCTCGCAAATGCGGTTTGCCCGAGTAGTGCATGATAACCACTAAGGAACGGGACTATATCGAAGATTAACTCTTCGCTTCGGAAGTTATCCGGGGATCCGAAGACCATTTCCAGTGTAATTGTGCCTGTGCAATGGGCCTCTACGCCTGGAATGACGACCTTAAAGGTCGTTTTTGTGGGTTTGATCCTTGAGGGGTCTATACCCATTTTGCGCACTGTGTCCTGATAAAGTAGGTTCAGGCTGCTGCCGCCATCCGTAAGGACTCGAGTGAGGTGAAATCCGTCAATGATTGGGTCCATAACCAGTGCGGCGAATCCGCCATGACGGATACTAGTGGGATGGTCCCTGCGATCGAAAGTGATCGGATAGGAGGACCATGGATTGAACTTTGGGGCGACTGGCTCCAACGCATATACGTCCCTAAGCGTGCGCTTCCGCTCCCTCTTGGGGATGTGGGTTGCGTATATCATATTCACCATCCGCAGTTGTGGGGGATACCTCTTCTGTCCTCCGGTGTGTGGCTGCCGGGGCTCCTCCTCGTCATCGCTATGTGGCCCCTTGTCCTTGTTTTCGGCAACTAACTTGTCGGCCTACTTGAACACCCAACAATCCCTGTTGGTGTGATTGGCTGGCTTGTCTGAGGTGCCGTGTATTTGACACGAGCGATCGAGTATACGGTCCAGGATGGACGGGCCCGACGTACTTTGTTTGAATGACTTTTTCTGCTGACCGGGTTTAGAGACTTTGAATCCGGCATTGACTGTTGTATACTCGGTATTATCGCTGTTAATGCGGCGTTTATGTTTGTTGCGATGTGACCTGCTATTGTCGTCCTTGGTATCCGAAGTACCATGGTTCTTTGATATTTTATTACTGCGAGCCAGCCAGCTGTCTTCTCCTGCACAAAAGCGAGTCATGAGTGTCGTGAGGGCTGCCATAGATTTTGGCTTTTCCTGACCAAGGTGCCGGGCTAGCCATTCGTCACGGATGTTGTTTTTGAAAGCCGCTAGGGCCTCTGCATCCGGACAATCGACGATTTGATTTTTCTTTGTTAGGAACCGAGTCCAGAATTGCCTGGCCGATTCTTCTGGCTGTTGAATTATGTGGCTCAAGTCATCGGCATCTGGTGGCCGCACATAAGTGCCCTGAAAGTTGTCGAGGAATGCGTCTTCCAGATCTTCCCAACAGCTAATGGAGTCTGCTGGCAAGCTGTTAAGCCAATGCCGCGCTGGTCCCTTGAGCTTTAGTGGGAGGTATTTGATGGCGTGTAAGTCATCACCACGGGCTGTGTGGATGTGGAGGAGGAAATCCTTGATCCATACCACGGGATCTGTTGTGCCATCGTATGATTCAATATTTACAGGTTTGAAACCTTCTGGGATTTGATGATCCATTACTTCATCTGTGAAGCATAAGGGGTGTGCGGCGCCTCTGTATTGGGCTATATCGCGACGCAGGTCGAATGGGTCCTGCCCGCTGTGTTCGGCCCGGCTGGATTTACTTTTACTGTAACCGGCGTGACGTTTATCGTCTCACATAGTGGCGTGCCCTCGTGATCCGTAGATCAATCTTGCATGCTTTGCTTTGTCCTCCAATATGTCTCGCAGGTCTGGCGTATCGCCCCATGCCTTTTTATTTGAATGGCGTGGGGGTGCATGCTGAGTTTTTGGCTGGAATGCCTCTCTGTCGCGGCCACGAGGTGGCCGATCAGCCGCGTCATACGCTTCTTCCTCCAGTCGGGGTAGCAACCTGCATTTTGGGTAACTATTGGAGGGGCGCTCAAGTTTATATTCCTCGGCCGCGAGGACTTCAGTCCATTTGTCAGCTAGCAGATCTTGATCAGCTTGAAGCTGCTACTGCTTTTTCTTAAGGATATTTGTCGTGGCTATAAGCCGGCTTTTGAAGCGCTCTTGTTCAACGGGATCCTCTGGCACGGCGAATTCGTCGTCGCCGAGGCTTGCCTCGTCTTCGGAGGGGGGCATGTAATTATGATCCTCCGCCTCTCCATCTGCCGCTCTCTCAGGAGGGCTGGCTCCTCCATCCTCCTGCTCTAAATCTTGCTGGAGGGGATTGTTGTTGCTTTCGGCACTATCCGGAGTGTTATTATCTCCTCTGCCGGTATCACCACTTTTGCTTTGGCGGGACTTAGAGCGGCGCCGCTGACGTCGGCGCTTGGGTTGCTTCTTGGAGGGGTCATCCTCTGCTATCTCGTCGCCATTGCCTTCTTTGGGTGTATCTACCATGTATATATTGTATGATGAGGTGGCTGTCCAGTGCCCTGTGGGCAGTGGTTCCTCTTCGTCTCCCACATCGTCGTCCATACCGTCGATGTCTTCGGAGTCGAAGTCGAGCATGTCGGTTAAGTCATCGACAGTGGCCACTAAGTGGGTGCTGGGTGGGCCACGAATTTCTTCGTCGTCCGCATCCCAGTCCTGCCGGACATAGTTCGGCTAGGATCCTCCTGACAAGGACAGGGACCTTAATGAGTTCAGTATGTCGCCAAAGGGCGAGTGCTGAAAAATATCCGCGGAGGTAAACTCCATGATCGGCGCCCAATCGGATTCGATAGGAACGGGCGCAGGCGGCTCGAAGTCCGTGGCCGGAGAAGGATCTGGCAGTTTAACAACACGGCTCTTGTGCAAGGTAAGGTCGATGTTTGGCTCGATCGCCGCTGAGGGTAAGGCCTCCGTGGCAGGGTCCATCCACCCGTCCATGGACGGCGCAACTGTCTCTGAATTGAGGGTCGGAGCGTCTGCCTGTGCGATCTCTTGAACACCGTCCGATGGTAGAGCTAAATCGTACTCATCGTGACCGCGTGACGCACAAGGTAGAGGCTCGAATCCGTCGAAGATCAAGTCTCCACGGATATCGGCCGTGTAGTTTAAGCTTCCAAACCTAACCTGGTGGCCAGGGGCGTAACTTTCAATCTGCTCCAGATGGCCAAGCGAATTGGCCCGCAGTGCAAAGCCGCCGAACTCGAAGATCTGTCCAGGGAGAAAAGTCTCACCCTGGACTGCATCGCTATCAATGATAGTAGGAGCCATCAAGCCTAACGGCGACGACACAGAGGAACTCCCAATGAAAGAACCAATGTCGGTGTCAAAACCGGCGGATCTCGGGTAGGGGGTCCCGAACTGTGTGTCTAAGGCGGATGGTAACAGGAGGCAGGGGCACAATGTTTTACCCAGGTTCGGGCCCTCTTGATGGAGGTAAAACCCTACTTCCTTCTTGATTAATATTGATGATATGGGTAGTACAAGAGTAGATCTACCACGATATCAGAGAGGCTAAACCCTAGAAACTAGCCTATGGTATGATTGTATGTTGTCCTACGGACTAAAACCCTCCGGTTATAGACACCGGAGAGGTTAGGGTTACACAAGGTCGGATACAAAGGAGGAGATACACATATCCGTATTGCCTAGCTTGCCTTCCACGCCAAGTAGAGTCCCATCCGGACACGAGACGAAGTCTTCAATCCTGTATCTTCATAGTCTAACAGTCCGGCTAATGGAGATAGTCCGGCTAATGGAGACCCCCTAATTCAGGACTCCCACATGCAACATTCTCAAGAAGGATAGTGGGGTTATTGCAGCAAGCTAGCTTTGACTCTTGGCTAAGCTATCCAACTAGACAACAACTTGTAAATGTTTTGCGCACACGAGTCCACTACTCACCACGATAATACACTATCGTGGATCCTCCTCCGTCATCCTACGGAAGGTCCATCCAGGGCACTCACACTTGTCTTGAGGCTTTTAGGAGTATCCATTTACTTGTCTATGAACTGTATAGGCAACCAAGTAGTCCTTTACCGCGGATGCGGCTATTCGAATAGATGCTGTTAACCCTGCAGGGGTGTACTTGTTCACACACGCTCTCACCACTTATCGTCGTTTACACGACATGTACTCGGCAACCTTGAAGCGGAAGCCCAACGAGGGTGTCGGCCACGGCCTACCTAAACACTCAAGTCTCTATTACAGGTTTATCGCCTATCCAGGTTCCATCCGCAGGGAGTCCAGCCGAGGTTTCCACATACGGCCCCGAACGATGTGTACATGATTCCGAGACCCCAAACGGGCGCCCGGCATGCCCGACCACGGTGTATCTACCGCATCATAGCCCACCCCTAGGGTCAGCGCTATGCACGGCCGCCAACACATATCCTATAAACACCAGAAACTAGTTGCAACTCCTGGACAAAGAACTAGGGTGGTTAAGAAGCCGAGAGGGTCCATTGGTTTCGGGCCCAATGCATGGTAGTAGCTGGTTCTTAAATCACACATATAGATCTCGGTGCTTAAGGACAGTTCCAATGAAACAACCCACCATGTACTCCTACATGGCCTCTCATCGATACCTTTACCAAATCGTGTTCAACACATCACTCACATTACCGACATATTCATTTCACTCTAGCCCATCACCCAGATGAACCAGACCTGAGACAACTCTAAGCATGACAGGCATAACAAGGTAGGAAACACAGACATGGCTCAATCAACTACCGCGGCACACAGTAGTTTGAAACGTTGTTGTCTTAAATGCAAGAAATGAGAGCAGGAGCGAGAACATGGGATTGTATCGATATGATCAATGGGGTTGTTTGCCTGATGGAGTAGTAGTAGGGTACTGCCCTTCAGTCGGATATTCGAAGGTATCCTCGGAGGCAAAACCTACCACGAAGAACACATGGAACACAATCATTACATGGCAATATGCAACAATATGATGTTATGACATGGCAATATGGTTGTGTTTTGGCTAATGCATTCTAAAACAGCTTGGTATAAGTCCATTTGAATCAAAGATTCAAATATAAGCACATGACATGAAGCCATATTAGTACAGTAGCATGTTCCACCTAAGCAGCAAGCTTAAAGTGTTCTGACATGCATGAAACAATTACATATGGAAAATTGGATTTTGCTAATCATTTTTCATATATAAATCTTTGCATTTGGAGTTACAGATTAATTTCTATGAATTTTTGAAATTTAGATCATTTTCTGAAATTTCCAGTATAAGAATAATTCCAGTAATTGAATTACTGTGTCAGCATTGCGTCAAGGTGACGTTAGTAGGTCAAAGGCGCCAGCCTAGGTCAACCCTAATAGTTGGGACCCACATGTCAGTGTAACAACTAACTAACAGAGTTAGTTAGTGTTACGTTAGCACTAATCTAGGTTAATTAGGGCATGGGCCCACATGTCAGTGAGTCAACCCATTAACTAAATTAGTTAGCGTTAATTAATCTAACACTAAACTAAACAGGGGCATGGCCCACACGTTAGTGACCCTGGGGGGTCAAACTGGGCCCACCCGAGGTCAAACTGGGTTAGCAGGGTCAAACTCACCGGCGTTTAGCCGCCGGAGAGGCCAGACGCGGTGGGGCAGTGCGGGTTTTGCACTTCAATGACCAAATGGACGGCGGAGACCTCCTACGCATAGCTGGGAGCAAGCCGCGTCGAGTGGTGGCAGTGGGTGGAGCTGGGGTGGCCGGAAACGTCGCCGGCGATGAGCGTTGCGGCTGCCGGAGTTCAGGCGAAGTCAAACTAGTCGCTAGGAGGCATGGCCAGGAGCGTGCGAGGGTGCTACGAGCTCTTGTAAGTGCGGTGAAGATGATGACGTGCTCGGTTGCGAGGCAACGTGGCTGTGGCCACAACGACGACGTGTGGTGGCGGCGGCGGGTGCGGCCGAGCTTGGTACGGTCGCTGCGGTGCTCGAGAAGGCAAACGGAAAGGATGGGGAGGTAGCTGAGATCACGGCGATCACGGCGGAGCAGACGGCGAGGTCGGGGATGAGCTAGTGCAGTGGTGATGGCGAAGGGGATCTCCGGTGACGGCGAGGTCGGGCGAGGCTGTTGCGGTGGCTCCAGGGCAGGCGAGCGCTCGGGGCTCGGTCTGCTCGACGGAGAGGAGGACGGCGAAGCTCATGGACACGGTAGTGTGGCGCGAGGGCAACGGTGGACGTGAGAACTTTGGCGGCGCGGGCGAGGCAGCATCGGCCATGGCGAGGAGAGGGCGAGGGAGAGGAGCAAGGGAGTGAGCGAGGTGTCTGCGGGGTCGAGGCGGCGACGTGGAGCTCTCCCAGGTGCCCAGGCGGTCGAACGGGCAAGCAGGTGGCGCAATGGCGAGCTCTCACACGCCGGCGACACCTCCTGCCTGCCTGCCTGGCGGGAGGAAGCATCTGGCTGGCATGGGCCAGCACAGTGCTGGGCCGCCAGGTGGGCCGGCCAGGTAAGTGGCCTCTGGACTTTTTCTCTCCCTCTTTTATTTGATGTTTTGTTTTATTTCCTGCAAGTTTGTGGCATTACTAAAAATAGCTAGGCACTTTCAAAAATCACCAAACTTCACATGGCCACTGGTTGGAATAAATCCAACATGGAACATTTTTAGTTTAGGATTATTTGAGCATCTAAAATATTTATTAGCATTTAAATGCCCAAATTCAAATAGCTAATGATTTAATCCAGTTACCTTAGGATGACCTAGAAATTTGTGCATCATTTTTGTCAGAGGTTTAGGACCAAGGCAAAGATGATGAACATTTTAGAAGGGCATTTCAGGTTCATTGAATTTTTTTTTAGTTAACCCTAGTTGTTATCAGGGGGGTGCTGGGGGTTCTGTCATCCCCATCTCCTAGTTTCTGATAATTGAACATGATGCCAGCACTCTAATGCATGATCTAGCTAGGGTGTGACATCCACCAATTTATTTCAGAACTTTTGGGCTTACATAAGTATACGTTTGATACAGATTACTACAGACTGTTCTGTTTTTAACAGATTTTGTTTTCATTGTGTTGTTTTCTTATTTTGATGAATCTATGAGTAGTATCGGAGGGTATGAACCATAGGGAAGTTGGAATACAGTAGATATTACACCAATATGAATTTAGAATTAGTTCACAACAGTACCTAAGTGGTGATTTATTTTCTTATACTAACGGAGCTTACAAGTTTTCTGTTAAGTTTTGTGTTGTGAAGTTTTCAAGTTTTGGGTAAAGATTCAATGGACTATGGAATAAGGAGTGGCAAGAGCCTAAGCTTGGGGATGCAAAAGGCACCCCAAGGTAATATTCAAGGACAACCCAGAGCCTAAGCTTGGGGATGCCCCGGATGGCATCCCCTCTTTCGTCTTTGTTCATCGGTAACTTTACTTGGAGCTATATTTTTATTCACCACATGATATGTGTTTTGCTTGGAGCGTCAGTTTATTTCATTTTGTTTTGCTTGCTGTTTGAATAAAATACCAAGATCTGAAATTCTTAAATGTTAGAGATTCTTCACATAGTTGCATAATTATTCGACTACTCATTGATCTTCACTTATATCTTTTGGAGTAGTTTGTCGTTTGCTCTAGTACTTCACTTATATCCTTTTCGAGCACAGCGGTGGTTTTATTTTGAAGAAACTAGTGAACTCTTGTGCTTCACTTATATTATTTTGATAATCTTCAGAACATCATGGTTGTTTTCTTTGGTTATGAAACTAGTCCTAATATGATGGGCATCCAAGATGGGTATAATAAAAACTTTCATATAGAGTGCATTGAATACTATGAGAAGTTTGATACTTGATAATTGTTTTGAGATACAAAGATGGTGATATTAGAGTTGTGATAGTTGAGTAATTGTGAAACTGAGAAATACTTTTGTTGAGGTCTGAAAGTCCCATAGCATGCACGTATGGTAACTGTTGTGTGACAAATTTGAAGCATGAGGTGTTTCTTTGATTGCCTTCCTTATGAGTGGCGGTCGGGGACGAGCGATGGACTTTTCCTACCAATCTATCCCCCTAGGAGCATGCGCTTAGTGCTTGGTTTTTGATGAGTTTTAGATTTTTGCAATAAGTATGTGAGTTCTTTATGACTAATGTTGAGTCCATGGATTATACGCACTCTCACCCTTCCATCATTGCTAGCCTCTTCGGTACCGTGCATTGCCCTTTCTCACCTTGAGACTTGGTGCAAACTTCACCGGTGCATCCAACCCCCGTGATATGATACGCTCTATCACACATAAACCTCCTTATATCTTCCTCAAAACAGCAACCATACCTACCTATTATGGCATTTCCATAGCCATTCTGAGATATATTGCCATGCAACTTTCCACCGTTCCGTTCATTATGACACGCTTCATCATTGTCATATTGCCTTGCATGATCATGTAGTTGACATCGTATTTGTGGCAAGGCCACCATGCATAATTTATCATACATGTCACTCTTGATTCATTGCCCATCCCGGTACACCGCAGGAGGCATGCATATAAAGTCATATTTTGTTCTAGTATCGAGTTGTAATCTTTGAGTTGTAAATAAACGGAAGTGTGATGATCATCATTAATAGAGCATTGTCCCAAAAAAAGAAAAAAGGAAAATCCAAATAAAAAAGGGGAAAAAGAAAGGCCGAATAAAAAAGAAAGGCCAAATAAAAAGAGAAAAAAATAAGAAGGGACAATGCTACTATCCTTTTTCCACACTTGTGCTTCAAAGTAGCTCCATGATCTTCATGATAGAGAGTCTCTTACTTTGTCACTTTCATATACTATTGGGAATTTTTCATTATAGAACTTGGCTTGTATATTCCAACAATGGGCTTCCTCAAATGCCCTAGGTCTTCGTGAGCAAGCAAGTTGGATGCACACCCACTTAGTTTCTTTTGTTGAGCTTTCATACATTTATAGCTCTAGTGCATCCGTTGCATGGCAATCCCTACTCCTTGCATTGACATAAATTAATGGGCATCTCCCTAGCCCGTTGATTAGCCGCGTCAATGTGATACTTTCTCCTTTTTTGTCTTCTCCACACAACCTCCATCATTATATTCTATTCCACCCATAGTTCTATGTCCATGGCTCACGCTCATGTATTGCGTGAAAGTTGAAAAAAGTTTGAGATTACTAAAGTACAAAACAATTGCTTGGCTTGCCAAACTATATGATTTTGTAGGGATGAGCTTTCTTTGGCTATGTTATTTTGAGAAGACATAATTGCTTGGTTAGTATGCTTGAAGTATTATTATTTTTATGTCAATATTAAACTTTTGTCTTGAATCTTATGGATCTGAATATTCTTAACACAATAAAGGAGAGTACATTGATAAATATGTTAGGTAGCATTCCACATCAAAAATTATGTTTTTATCATTTACCTACTCGAGGACGAGCAGGAATTAAGCTTGGGGATGCTTGATACGTCTCCAACGTATCAATAATTTTTTATTGTTCCATGCTATTATATTACCAACCTTGGATGTTCTATATGCATTTATATGCTATTTTATATGATTTTTGGGACTAACCTATTAACCTAGAGCCCAGTGCCAGTTTCTGTTTTTCCTTGTTTTTGAGTTTTATAGCAAAGGAAATAAAACGGAGTCCAATTAACGTGCCAATTTTTTATGATTTTTTATGAACCAAAAGAATCCCCCGGAGTAAAATAGTTGGGCCAGAAGAGCCCCGAGCCGTCCACAAGATAGGAGGGCGAGCCCAGGGGCAAGGGCACGCCCTCCACCCTCGTGGATTACTCGGAGACCCCCCTGACGTGCGACCGACGCCAAAAATTCCTATAAATACAGAAACCTCCAGAAAATAACCTAGATCGGGAGTTCCGCCACCGCAAGCCTCTGTAGCCACCGAAAACCAATATAGACCCGTTCCGGCACCCTGCCGGAGGGGGGAATCCCTCTCCGGTGGCCATCTTCATCATCCCGGTGCTCTCCATGACGAGGAGGGGTAGTTCTCCCTTGGGGCTGAGGGTATGAACCAGTAGCTATGTGTTTGATCTCTCTCTTGTGTACTTGATTCGGCACGATCTTGATGTATCGTGAGCTTTGCTATTATTGTTGGATCCTATGATGTTTCTCCCCCTCTACTCTCCTGTGATGAATTAGGTTTTCCCTTTGAAGTTATCTTATCAGATTGAATCTTTAAGGATTTGAGAACACTTGATGTATGTCTTGCATGTGCTTATCTGTGGTGACAATGGAATATCATGTGATTCACATGATGTATGTTTTGGTGATCAACTTGCGAGTTCCGTGACCTCGTGAACTTATGCACAGGGGTTAGCACACATTTTTGTCTTGACTCTCTGGTAGAAACTTTGGGACACTCTTTGAAGTTCTTTGTGTTGGTTGAATAGATGAATCTGAGATTGTGTGATGCATATCATATAATCATACCCACGGATACTTGAGGTGACCTTGGAGTATGTAGGTGACATTAGGGTTTTGGTTGATTTGTGTCCTAAGGTGTTATTTTACTACAAACTCTAGGGCTGTTTGTGACACTTATAGGAATAGCCCAACGGATTGATTGGAAAGAATAACTTTGAGGTGCTTTCGTACCCTACAATAATCTCTTCGTTTGTTCTCGCTATTAGTGACTTTGGAGTGACTCTTTGTTGCATGTTGAGGGATAGTTATATTATCCAATTATGTTATTATTGTTGAGAGAACTTGCACTAGTGAAAGTATGAACCCTAGGCCTTGTTTCAACGCATTGCAATACCGTTTATGCTCTCTTTTATCTTTAGCTACCCTGCTGTTTTTATATTCTCAGATTACAAAAACCTATATCTACCATCCATATTGCACTTGTATCACCATATCTTCGCCGAACTAGTGCACCTATACAATTTACCATTGTATTGGGTGTGTTAGGGACACAAGAGACTCTTTGTTATTTGGTTGCTGGGTTGTTTGAGAGAGACCATCTTCATCCTACGCCTCCCATGGATTGATAAACCTTAGGTCATCCACTTGAGGGAAATTTGCTACTGTCCTACAAACCTCTGCACTTGGAGGCCCAACAATGTCTACAAGAAGAAGGTTGTGTAGTATACATCAATGGTGCACCCAAAATATGGGCTTAGGTAGTACGATCAATGTTAGAATGGTGATTCGATAATCAATGTCCTAAGGATGTAATGTTGACCATTAACTCGAAAGCAATAGGGTTGACAAAAGGGCATAATCCAATCAGTACCGTTCACCTGTTGGTATCCCGGTTAGAAACAACACAAGAAAGAATGGTGATGGTGAGAAGTATCACTATACCAAGAATTCTTAAGAGGTGGAGCAATTCTCACAACATTCTTGACATAAAAGATGGTAATACTCCAAGGTAAAGAAGAACAGATGATGGATAGCAAGGGACTCAAGATTCAATCCAAAACATGAACACATTTGTGTTGAGGGAAGACAAGGATGTTGTCGATGATAACACAAATCATCAAGGCACAGGAATTATGATGCGCAAGGTTATTGGAACCACGGTTATGACACAAACTTGAAATCAAGCTTGCTGTTCAAGGCGAAATGATATGACAAGGAAGACCGACGCAGGCTTAACCCATCATCAAAAATTGTGCTCCAAGAAGGACCAGGTAGCACAGTAAAAGTTTAGCACGATAATGATATAGCTGATCAGGCTAGAAATGACTTCAAGGATTATTAAACTCGTAACCAATGAAAATTACTTAAGAGTTATTGAATCGGAGTGTGTAATCAATTCACTTATCGGTGTTCTTGAGTAACTAATAACTCAAAACTCGTGAAAAAATCTGGAATCAGCGAGAATAATAGTTGATGAAAACTCATAAGAAGTTATGTAGTTCTGTGATATTTTTGAGATAATAGAGGTAAAACTCAAAGGTAGACTAGGATAGTAACCGAACTAGATTGTTGACTTGCGATATCAGATATTTAACCTTGTCAAAATAGATGAGGCACTCAGATGGTATCCTTTCAGAAATATATTAAATAAAGTTAGCATGGTTAGAACCATTGCTACCAGGATCCAAAATAACGACACCGGAAGAGTTATTCAAATGATTAAATATTTAGCAAGAAGCTTCCCTAATAGGATCTACATCGTGTCCATGGGCATGAACACAAAGGTTCAAGGTTGACTCCCACTTCCTCAATGCATAACCTTCCATTCACTTCTCATTTTAAAAGAAATTAGTGTTGAATTTTTTTGGCGAAGCAACGGAAGAGTATGACTCGCGAAAAACTTTCTGGTTCATACGATTTGGTGGAAGGCATAGGTTCAACCCATCGGGGCATCTTAGGAGCAAAATACCACAAATTTCAAGAATAAATAACACAATCTCGATAGTAGAGCATGCTTGAGAAAGCAGATGATACTATTTACCGAAGGCATTATGTATCTGAGGAAAGGCTCACAAGCTT